>NC_081406.1:664207003-664487003 GCF_030272615.1 Cryptomeria japonica | reverse complement strand
TAGGAGGAAAAATAAGTGTCTGTGGTTAATCGAACTTTACCATTTAACATGGTATCAAAGCAGATTCTTTCTCGTGTCTGCTCTTTTTTAGTGACGAGATGGGTTCAACTCGAGCAGAGATTCAACTCCCTGTTTTACATCATCAGTAAATTGATTATTGAAGTGGTCTGATTATGATGAAGGCGGACTTCTCTAAGGCAGCGATTTTGTGTTATCATCATAGGCTAGTGATTTGATATCAACATTGGGACAGGGACTGTACCCTAGTTCCAGAATTCCCCAGAATGGCCAATGAGAGTAGTCTGAACGATCGAGTAGCCATCGTGACGGGCGCATCACAAGGGATTGGTAGAGAAATTGCCCTTCACTTGGCACACAAGGAGCAACTGTGTGAAGCATGGAATTCTTTCATGACATGTGCTAAGTCATGTTACTGAGTTTTCGAAAGAGACGTGGATGTTGACCATCACCTTTGCATAGACGAGAATAGTAGATAAAGTCGTATTGTCTTCCAACGGGAGATTATGGTTTAGAATTATGAGTCTATTCACATTCGTGAGATCCTTTGAAACCATGAATTGTCTATGTTTGGCAAAGGTAAGCTGAATGTGCTTGATATTGGGTAATAACTGACCATGAAGGTAGCTATGCCGACATTCTCTCTGTTGGCACAAGTTCTTTCAATTCTTTCGTAACAGAGCCATTGCAATTTGGTTAAGTATAACCATGGCTTTACTTCTTCAAAAGGCTCGGTATTATTATGGATTATTACTGCCAATGCGAAATTCAGAATGGCAAGACCATTTTCCTTACAATCACTGAGTATTGGAATTAGGTTTCAAACTCAGACATCTGGTTGTGTGGTGTGAACTCTTCCAACAGTTCGTGAGTTATAGTCTTCGTGTGAAGGTTTTCCTTGGTTGAAGGTTGCTTAATCATGGTTACGCAATTCAATTGATTCAACCTTTTGATGATATCTAGTAATTCATTGACGCAAGTCTATGGAGTTTATTGGACAGGTTGTTGGGTGCATAGGCAAGACGTAACCTTCTTGTGGAATCATTTCATAGTTCAAGACAAACCGTAACCCTTTCTTCTACAACGATTGGTGAATGAGGAGCAAATGATAATTATTGGTGATATAAACTCTGCAAATTGGAACTAGTGATAGCTAGACTTCTTTCTGTATACGGGAATGACTAAAGGAAGGTGCTCAGTTTTTATTGGTGTATGGTTCGATTGGTGGGTTTACTGAACAGTCAGAAAGAAAGTTCAGAATTAATGATTTCTCAATACTATTTGGTCCCGGGGGCAGTGGCTACTAAAGTGTTCTTTGCAGGAAAAAGTGATGCCCTAATTGAACGCATTGCTAAAGAGATTCCCTTTGAGCGCCTGGGTCAGGTCACTGACGTGGTGCTCGTTGTTGCATTCCTGGATAGTGATGAAGGAGGGTGGATCAATGCTTAGGTCATTTGGGTCAATGGTGGCAATCCATGATAATGTATCAGTCGTGGATTCCTGAGGCTAATATTAGCCTATTGATGTTATGATTGAGAAGTTCACTATCGATGAATAATGATGAACAACGAATACCCTAACCGGTACTGAGAGGGGGTGAATCAGTACACACAAAAACTTGCTTCAATATTTTGATAAAATAAAACAGATAAATGGTTGTCATATATTGTTGTACTTAACCATAGCAATACCGATTAACAGAAATACTTCAACCAGCTAAACCTGATTAAACAAAAGTACTTCAAACAACATTCAATAGATCTCATATTTTGATAGCTACTTTACCAGTTTAGTCATGCATGAGTTGTATTAGTAATATCACAACCATTAGCTCTACATGCATATACAACTGAACAAAAACTGCTCAATCATCACATGAAAAATACACAGCCCATGACACACAGATTTTTCACATGGAAACCCAAATGGGAAAAACCACGGTGGGGATGAATACCCACAAGCTTGTTTTTGAACTCTTTAGAAGTCTGCTCTATTAGGAGCCTAGTCCGCTTAAAGACTTTACAATAAAAGTTCTGTTAGGACTCGATCCTGTTAGAGATCACCCGGTTAAGGGATGGCTATATACCCTGTTAAAGGTTGAAACCCTGCTAAATGTTACCTCGCTAGAGAATTTAAAGAACTCAATGAGCTTGAGTCACCTGGTTAGAGGATTTGCAACAAGCCTGTTAAAGCTACCCGATCAAGGGATTTTCCTATTGTTGAAATGGTTAGAAGACAACAGGTAAAACTCTAATCTGATAACAACACTACTTTGCTAAGGCAGATCCTTTTCAGTTCCTCTCTTCTGCAATCACACTCTGCAGACTCCTCACTCTGGTTTGACAAGTATCAAAACATGCGGACACACACACAAATTTCGTCAACACTCACAATAACAAACATCATCGACCTTATAGACAACAATTAGGTCGGTAGCATAAACCTTAAACCCTAAACATTTAGGTTTACAGTTACAGGCGGTCCAATCCTGATTGTTAATATGCATTGCATAGAATAAAACAATCTGAGAAAGATCTCAAGTCATTTTGCATTGTCCAATCTTCACCGCAACTGGAAATCAGTAACCCATCACGCGCTTTTTGCGTACCTCTAAGAAAAATGCACATTCCCAAGGTAGACATTCAATGCATTCGATCTTTCACGTGCAAGATCCTCAAAGAGATTCTTCACATGCACATAACTGACATGGCATCTCGATCTCATCCTTATCTCTTAACTAACTCATCACAGAATGTCATCGGTTGCACCGCATAAGCCAAACCAGAAACCCTTGAACTAAGCAGAGACTACCAACCGGTAGTCAAACTATGAACCCCGACATCAGTTCACTCCATCCTGGTTGACTATAGCTGCTTCAAGTCATCATTCTGGTTCATACTGGTTTAGCTGCTTGAGTACCATATACCTTTTCACTTATTGACATCAATGACAACATACATTGTCACCGCTTCATCATATGCCAACAATTGCATCCAAGAAGTTGGCAATTGCATATGAGAAGCAAATTGTCTCCACCCCGTATGTGATTCCTATTTTAGATGATAAAGATGACTCTGTTATTGATAGTGATGCGATTATCGGCCTAAGTTGAAAGATCGGCCCGATCGCTCCATTTGTGTCCCTCCTATAGTGGAAGTGGATAAAGGTTTTGAGATCCATCATAAAGAGATAAGTATCTTGTGTTTGATGATAATTCATTGGGATATTGAATCTTGTTTGCTTCTAGCATTGGTATTTCCCTTCGAATAAAATAGTTCTATGAACTATTTGTAATCTCTTTGAAATGCTTTTAGGACAGACCAAGAAGCATAAGAGATTGCACTCAAGGAAGGAAGAACTTGATAATTGCTGCCATGAGACTGAGTTGGTGGCTGAAGATGTTTCTTTGAAGAGGAGGAATTAACATTCAGAGGGAGCCTGACATTTTCATTAGAAGAAACCCTAGAAGAGGAGG
Organism: Cryptomeria japonica; assembly: GCF_030272615.1. Classification (NCBI taxonomy): domain Eukaryota; kingdom Viridiplantae; phylum Streptophyta; class Pinopsida; order Cupressales; family Cupressaceae; genus Cryptomeria; species Cryptomeria japonica. Next base: position 664,483,510 of record NC_081406.1, on the reverse strand, counting down.
TCAAGAGGTTGATATCTATTTCAGAGGGAGCCACATCATCATCAAGCCCTTGTTAATGCATTCTTCTCTGTGAGGGAGAAGTTTTAGGTGCAAAACCTTGTTAATGTATTCTTCTTCATTGAGAGAGACTTGAGGAGTAAGCCCTTATCTCCACCCTCTGATATGATTCATGGTGGATGTTATGTGTGTGATGCCATGACACACCATGTGAGAGTCTGTGGTGATTTTCTTGTACTTGTGTGTTTACCCTTTGGATGAGCCATGGTGAATATCATTGTGAGGTGATAATCTCACAATGATGAACACTTATGCATCTTACCATCATTGTGAGGTGATGATCTCACAATAATGGTTGATATCTTGTGAGGTGATATCTATGGACAAGCCATAATGGTGGATATCACTTGAGGAGATATCTATATATAAGCCATAATGGTGGATATCACGTGAGGTGATATCTATGCATAAGCCATGATGGTTGAAATCACAAAGAGGTGATATCTTTCCCTTCCACATATGGGTGGAGCCATTGTGGTCAACATCACAATGAGTTGATGTGTCTTGTAGACATCTAGAAGGATTCCTCCCTATCTAAGAGGGAGTGTTGATATATAGTGTCGGTAGTAATCCTAGAGGTCAACTAATTGAGACCAAATATGTGAATGGCCTATCGGCCTTACATATTTGGTGTAGCCATGGTGACCGTCATGATGAGATGATGACATCACATTGAGTGGCTCTGTGTTGGGCACTTGCGTTTATATTCTTTTCATTCATGGGTATAGCCATGATGGATGTCATCACATCGTGTGCATTCGTGATGAACTCTGTTCCACCCTCTGGGAGTAGCCATGGTGGATGTCATTCCATGACATAGATATGAGCAAGGAGTCCTCCCTAGCTAAGAGGGAGTGTTGATGTTTATAGCTAAAGTCAGAACCTTGTTTGGGCTGACCTGATAAAGAAGTATTTCATTAAATATAAATATCGAGAAGGATTCCTCCCTAGCTAAGAGGGAGTGTTAATGCTATTGTAGCTATGGTCAAATTCCTTCAGGCCAACATAGATAACATAAAGGTTGAGATAATATAATTATATTATAATACTTGTGATAATATAATTATATTAAAATTAGTGTGATAATACTATTATATTTGTATATTTGTAGCATCCTAAAATTGCGACACTTGCAATTTCGACTGCATTTGGGTCTTCACGATGGCGATGCAACACGGAACCTGAATGGAGACCCCGAAACCTGTTCATGACACCAAAAACTGCATTTTTCAGCACCCTGGCCTGATCCTCCTTGCACCCTATTGTCCTTGGAGGTGGGACCATAGCGCCCAGCGCCCTGGTCCCTGTCCCTATTTTTGGGCCCGGTCTCTTTTGGGTCTCGGGTCTTTATGTTTGCAAATTGGAAAATAACATTTCCTGGTCGGCCTAAGGTCAGGAAAATCAGTCTATCAGCCCTAATTGACAAGTATATAAACTACATTTCCTCTCCCATTTGGAGAGATGGGAAAAAAGGCGGAAACGATATTCAAGCATTCAAGCATTCAAGCATTCCTTCAAGCAATTGATTATTCTAAGTCTCCATTCAAGGCTAAGTGTTGCATTCAAGACAAGGATTCAACCATTGAAGAGGAGATCACATACAACATACAACATACTACATACATTACACCTTCGCATGTAAGAATACAAACATTCTTACAACAAGGTATCAGTACTTGTTTACATTACAAACATTTACATTTACAACATTCTCATTTCTTGGTTAATTCCAAAACCGGGGTTTGACCTAAAGGCAAACCCCTCATCCCTAACCCCCCAATCGTCCTCTCTTTTCTGTGTGTAGGTTGCAGGTACGTGACTGTAATTGAAGATCTGGAATCCTTGTGCAGAGACGAACAGATCCACCTTCGTTTCGCGGATTTTTCGGAGGACCGTGTGCACGCCGGGCGCCATCGTCCCATCAACTTTCGCTCAAAATTGCAGAACAGCACCGTCTCGACATTTTACTGCTAATTCCAGGTCCGCAGCTTCATCCGATATCCCTATCTCTGTTTATAAGCGAATCTTTCCTACTTTACATGCATTCCTAGTTCAATCTTTCTATCTACATTCTTTACAAAAGAGGGTATCCTTGATGTCTTAACCCTTGAAACTCATTTAGAATCCAATCTTGCATTGTGTGGGATTGGATCTTATGGGTTTCAACCCCTCTTTTGAATGTAAAGTCTCTCCTAAGTGAAAACCATCAACCCTAGTGACTCTCCCTTCTCTCTCCTTGGAGTTGGGGAGGGGAGAACGACTAGGGTTCGATTTTTCCGCTTTACATTTTGGTGAACCTGACGTGAACATCCTCATTCTGATTATTCATGGTTAGATCTGAAAAATTTGCTTCCTTAATTACATTTCCATGTTTGATCTTTTGCAAATTTTAGAGGTTGATTGCATAAAAAAACCCTAAAATTTTCTTTTTAGTAATTAAACTTGTGAAATGTTTAATTGTTAATGCTTGTTTCAGATCTACCCTTCTATTGCAAATTGTCAATTCATATTTGTGCTTTAATTCTGAAAATTAAGTGGTTAAATGTCAAAACCCTAATTTTTAAAACCTTCTTGATTCAACCTTTGACTAATAATTTCACTGATCAAAACACCTCCAAATCGGCTGTAACTTTGGATTCCGTAATAAAATCACAATATCTTTCATCCCTGAAAATTTGGAAAAAAGTTGCGAGGACCGTGTGCACCCCGAGCGCCATCGTCCCCGACATTTTTTCCGAAATTTCGGGAGCTAGATCTTACTGTATTTTTCTGCTAAAATTCAGAATTTTGGCTGATTTTATCAATTCTAACACTTTCAAAATTACAGTCAAAGTTGGTCTAGCGATTGCTTGGATTGAGGCTTCTAATCATTCAAAAATCATTGAAATTAAAATTCATATCAAAATTGTGTTTCTTACTGTCCTAAATCTGAAAAGTGTGTTGGCATTCATTCGAAATTTCAGTGTTTTATTCAAATTTTTGCAGTTTGTGACTTTTGAAATTAAGTGTTTAATTGCAACAACCTTGATTTCCACTTTCCAAATTCGAATTTTGCATGAAATCGAGTCAACTTTTAAATTTCAAAACTTGCATTGCTTTTAAGTATTCCCTCTAAAATCATAAAATTCAAAATTTCAGTTTCCCTCTCTTTTTTTCAAAATTCAAAATTTGCATTTTTCAATAATCTTGGTAGGGTTCAATTTTGAGATTGCAACTTTAATTTGGCCTATCTACAGATCGTAAAATCACTCAATTTTTTCAGATTAGCTTTAAAATCATCATAACTTTCATCCCTGAAAATTTCGAAAAAAGTTGCGAGGACCGTGTGCACTCCGTTCGCCACGGTCCCGGACATTTTTTCCAAAATTTCGGGAGATTGTCCTGATTGCATTTAACAGCTTAAATCTAGGAGATTGGCTGATTTTATTGAAATTTGCTACCTCTAAACTTCAAAATCTTCTCTCTCTCTTTAGTGCATGAGTTTTACAACAATAAGTCCTACTTACACTATTCCCGTTAGACGAAGCCTTAGAATTAAGTCTTTCCAAGGTGTAATTATCGAGGAGATGGAACCTAATTTGAATGGCCTTTTTAACGAGGACATGGGTAATTCCTCTAATCCTCTTAATGATGAAGAAGCTCTCCGTGAGGTTTCTGTAGAACAACTTTCAAAATTGGATAACCAATTTGATGATTTTCGACAATGGATGTCTCAAGAATACCCTGATAGTGAAGCTCTTTCATTAATTGAGGGTCTAAAACGTATGGTTCAAAGTGATAAGAATGGAATTGATATTTTGCGTGGTATTGCACACATTGTGGATTCGAATGTGATGCCTATGAAGAGTTGTGCCGAAACCTTAGGTTATACACAACCTCCTACTCAAGTTAATCATTCTATTCCTTTGACGACTTCTATTGCTAGTATACCTACTTTTACATCAAACATAATGACTACTTCAACACAAGACATTCCTCCTATGATCACCAGTCATGGGGGCAATCCCTCTTCTTCAATCAACCCTCTTCCTTCATTCAATCCAACTTCTTCATTCATTCCTTCAATAAGTTTTCCTATTATATCACCACAAATGAACATGACGCAAGGGGGCAATTCGTTTAATCATTCCATTCCTCCTTGTAGTGTTCCTCCTTTCCAATCATCTCTTATGACTAACTATCATAGTGTCCCACCACCTTACTCTCTACCTTCTTTCAATAACATAACACCTCCATCACAATCTAACACATCTAATATGAACTCTTCGACTGAAGCGACCATTAACAATCTTGCACAACCTGTCTCTTCTTTACAGCAACAAATTGCCTCTATGAATCAATCTAAGTTTAGTGTGCCCACATTTGATGTTGCGAGCCCACTTTCTCTTGACATTGTTCGAGCTATCCCCCCTAAACATGTTGAAATTCCGCATTTGGAGCTTTATAATGGTAAGGGTGATCCTCTAACACATGTTAAGACTTTTCAAACAATATGTACTGATTTTGCTTATGACCAAAGGTTGCTTGCAAAACTGTTTACTAGAACATTAAGAGATAAAGCCCTACAATGGTATTGCTCGTTGCCTTCCTATTCTATTACTTCTTTCGAACAACTTGCAAATGCTTTCATTCAACAATTTCAAAACAATATAAGTCCTAAAGTTACTTTGATTGATTTAATGCATTGCAAACAAGGTGTTAAAGAAAAAGTGACTTATTTCATTGGTAGATATAAGCATTTGTGTGCTCAAATTTCTTTTCCAGTGCCTGACAATGATATTCAACGAATCTTTATTTCTAATTTACAAAAAGATATTAGAGAAAAACTCCTGTTTTCTGAGTTTACTTCTTTCCAACAGTTGTGCGCAACTCTTCACAATTATCAACTGACTGTGAGTCAAATGGAACAAGCAAATCTTATGGCTCCGAGTGATAAGGGTGATAGTAGTCAACAACCATTTGGGAAGTTTAAACCGAACAGAGACTCCATTAAATTCAATGAAAACATCATCAACAACAATGTGAATGCGGCATCAGGTGTGCTTCCTATTTCTAAGTTTTTCAAGAAAGAAAGAAAGTTTACTCCTTTGAATGAACCATTGCATAGTATTATGAACAAGTTATTGGAACAAAATGTGCTTACTCTTCCTCCTGTAAGGCAAATAGATCCTGCAAAGATTAATTCGCCCTATTTTGATAACAAATCTTTTTGTCAATTTCATCGTCATCCTGGGCATGATACTGAAAAATGCTTTGCTTTAAAGGGTAAAATTCAAGATTTGATTGATAATAATACTATCTCTGTTTCTGGTGTGAATGATAAAGGCAACAAATCTGTAGCTCCTCCTAACCAAAATCTTCAGATTTTTACTGATCCATTGCCTTCTCATACCTCTAATGCGATTGATACTAATGATTCCTCTGTCTCACCTGATCATATTGTGTCTATGACTCCGAATGTAATTAACTTTGTAGAGCAACAGAAAATCCCTAAAGAACCTTCCATCACATTTGATTTCAGTGAAACTATCAGGGCACCTGATGGTCCTTTATATATAGTTGCAAAAGTAAAAAATACACCTTGCCGTGGAGTGCTTATTGATCCTTCTTGCATGGTTAATGTCATTACTGAAGAATTTCTTTTTACTTTGCAATTGAATCAAGTGATCTATGACGAAACAAATGTGGTTGTGAAACTATTTGATGCATTTTCTTCTCCTGCAATTGGTTCTATTACATTACCTATTGAGGTCCATAACAAATCCCTTGATGTGGACTTTGCTATTATTCCATCATCTGAACAATTTCGTGTGAAGCTAGGCTATCCTTGGCTATCTTCCATAAAAGCTATTGCTTCTCCTATTCACAAGTGTTTGAAATTTCCCCATAATGGTGAAGTTGTTACTGTCAATCATAGCCTCTTTAACCCAGCTGAAAGAACTTCTAGTGTTCCTATTGATTACTTTTGGCCTAAACAATTCCAATCTCTTCCACCGCGAAGTGATAATCTTTTCAAATCTTATCAAAAGTGGAAAAAAGATATGATCCTATCTCTAAGTGAACCTAGAACACCCAAACTTGACATTCCTATCGTTTTTGAGAAGGAAGTTCTTCCTTTGAAAGATAAAACTAATGTCTTTCCTCAAGAAGATTCCCAACCCATCCCTATGAATGTGACTATGCCTATATCTAATAAACTTCCTAAAAGTAGACCTATACCTCCTTGTCATGATGGGCTTGGTCTCCTTCCTAAACCAAATATTCCTCCTTTGTATGGAGCAGTTCCTCCTCCTTCCTCTTATGGAGATAAGAGACATTCCTCTTCTCCTATTATTCAACCTAAGAGACCACAACCTAAACACCCAAGTGATAAGGATGAGAACATTCCTCCTCCTCAATCTTCTCAACTTCCTACTAAGACTAGACGAAATCATTCTGCACGTGAACGCCGACGAAAGCGTCGTCTTAGAGCTCAGGCAGCTGCTTCTCAAACTTTGCAATCCCCAAAAACACCTTCAACCAGTATTATTCCATTTTCTCCTCAGCCGACGATTGAGCCGAAATCTCCTAAACATAAGATGCATAATGGTCTTGATCCTGTGCGATTTAAAGATCCTATTTTTATAAATCTTGATGATGATATAGATGAAAATGTTATTCATGATGAAAATGTTACTTCTATTCATTCTGATAGTGAATATGAATACGTTGATGTTGATAACCATTTATCTAACAAATTTTCTAAAGCACTTATCCTAGCTCCTAGACAAGAACAACGTGGCTTGGGATATGAACATAGCCCTTGTTTGGATCTTGTGATAGCTCCATCTGCTGTGTTGGATGTTCCTCCTCTAGCATGTTTCCTCCCTTCCCGAAATATTGATCAGCAAGATCGGGGGGTAGATGACGTGCTAGACTAGTTTTATTAGCATAGCAGACTCTCTCCTCCTCTCTTTTGTTACTTCTTCTATGTGTTATTCTCATTCTTCTATTTGTTGTCCTTAGTGTTGTCTACTTGAGGACGATGCAAAGCATTGAGATCTCTTTTGGTCTCTCTCATGTTGACTCAAAAGACACATGTGTTCCCTTCTTCTAGGTGACCTTCCTTGATTGGGGAATGAAGAACAATTATGCATACATACATATGATATACATGAATTATCATACAGCATACTGACCCCAAGGAAAGCGAAGTCACCTTGTGCTTTGTGTTTTGTGTCTATTATCCTTGGGCTTATCTCACACTTGGGGGCTAAATCCTTGTGATAATGTGCTCCTTTTTTATTCCTTATATGTATCACTACCTTAAAGCAATCACCCTCGGTGAGGCGTGTGTGATCGCTTTAACGTAGAGGGGCATACATCCCGTTCATATCTCTTCAAGATACTTGAAATTTTTTTGACAAATTTAGCTTTGCCTTGAAAATTTTTGATATCTTTCTTGCATGACTCATAGTGAGGGAACCTTACTACTGATAGTCATGGTTCTTCCTCGTGATCTTCCCTTTTACTTTGTCAATCAAATTCGTAAGATCCTTAGTCCACTGGGGGCTTGGTGTATCTTGCCTCCTTGACGTGGTGAAAGCTTTTCAATGTTGTTTCCTTGTACTTTACTGGAAGTATTGGCGTACGCTTATACTCCCGCTAAAGTGGGGGCTAAATGTAGCGTCCTAAAATTGCGACACTTGCAATTTCGACTACATTTGGGTCTTCATGATGGCGATGCAACACGGAACCTAAATGGAGACCCCGAAACTTGTTCATGACACCAAAAACTGCATTTTTCAGCACCCTGGCTTGATCCTCCTTGCACCCTGCTGTCCCTGGAGGTGGGACCATGGCACCCAGCGCCCTAGTCCTTCAGGACTAGGGCGCCCAACGCCCTGGTCCCCCAGGACCATGGCGCCCAGCGCCCTGGTCCCTGGCCCTATTTTTGGGCCCGGTCTCTTTTGGGTCTCGGGTTTTTATGTTTGCAAATTGGAAAATAACATTTCCTGGTCGGCCTAAGGTCGGGAAAATCAGTCTATCAACCCTAATTGACAAGTATATAAACTACATTTCCTCTCTCATTTGGAGAGATGGGAAAAAAGGCGGAAACGATATTCAAGCATTCAAGCATTCAAGCATTCCTTCAAGCAATTGATCATTCTAAGTCTCCATTCAAGGCTAAGTGTTGCATTCAAGACAAGGATTCAACCATTGAAGAGGAGATCACATACAACATACAACATACTACATACATTACACCTTCGCATGTAAGAATACAAACATTCTTACAACAAGGTATCAGTACTTGTTTACATTACAAACATTTACATTTACAGCATTCTCATTTCTTGGTTAATTCCAAAACCGGGGTTTGACCTAAAGGCAAACCCCTCATCCCTAACCCCCCAATCGTCCTCTCTTTTCTGTGTGTAGGTTGCAGGTACGCGGCTGTAATTGAAGATCTGGAATCCTTGTGCAGAGACGAACAGATCCACCTTCGTTTCGCGGATTTTTCGGAGGACCGTGCGCACGTCGAGCGCCATCGTCCCGTCAACTTTTGCTCAAAATTGCAGAACAGCACCATCTCGACATTTTACTACTAATTCCAGGTCCGCAGCTTCATCCTATATCCCTATCTCTGTTTATAAGCGAATCTTTCCTACTTTACATGCATTCCTAGTTCAATCTTTCTATCTACATTCTTTACAAAAGAGGGTATCCTTGATGTCTTAACCCTTGAAACTCATTTAGAATCCAATCTTGCATTGTGTGGGATTGGATCTTGTGGGTTTCAACCCCTCTTTTGAATGTAAAGTCTCTCCTAAGTGAAAACTATCAACCCTAGTGACTCTCCCTTCTCTCTCTTTGGAGTTGGGGAGGGGAGAACGACTAGGGTTCGATTTTTCCGCTTTACAATATTATTATCATGAGATAATAAAATCATATTATTATCGTAAGATAATAAAATCATATTATTATTATTGTTGTGAGATGATATAATTTTATTATTATCTAATAATATAATTATTAAATTAATGGGGCCACATGTGAAGAGTGGTGACCCTTGGTGAAAAGACACCTCTCACATATAAAATGAGATGTGCAATCTCATTCAAGATATATATACTCTGTGCTCGAGAGAGACATGTCTATATTGCTGGGAGGGAAAATAAGTGCCTGTGGTTAATCGAGCTCTACCATTTAACATCTAGTACCATACAAGAGTGTTTGCATGTTTAGAAGTGATTCACTTTCTTGCATGTGATTTTGTATTAATAGCTTAATTCTTTATAACTTTGAACTTAAGTTATGAAACTCCTTTCCTTTATTTAGCATTCTTTTTTTTACTATGTCCATAACTATAATGGAAAACAATTACATTTATGATGGTCCATTATTTATTGCAATTGTATTTTTGTGTACTTTGGATGAGTACTTCAGCATTCTTTTGATGACTGCCCATAACTATAATGGAGAACAATTACATTTATGATGGCCCATTTAGTGCAATTGCATTCTTGTGTACTTTGGATATACAATTATAACTTTTTTATAGCAAAATTGACATCAAGAACCTTGTATTTGAATAACTTATTTAACTTTGATTCAATTAAAAATAATATATATAACCAAAAAACTTCTGACAACTAAAGCGTTCTCCTTGATATCCTTGTAACTCTCTTTTATCCCTCTATAATTGAACATATTTCTTTATTTTTTCTTATATTCCTTGCTTTAAGTGCAATCAAAAGCACATTAATTAATTTCTTAGGAGTACAAAAGAAGGGGTTTCGAGGCATGATTTTATGCTTATCGTTCTAAGCATAAATTTTTTCCCATAAATTGTAGAACAAACTCTAGATTTGGCAGAGACAAATTCTTTAAAACAATGGATAATTCATGTAAAATATCATTTTCTATGTATTAAGAATTGGCAACCAATTTCATCCTGGACCTGCTAAAGACCATCTCCACCTTGTGTAAGAATGGAGAGTAATGCTCATTTCACTTCTGCTAAAAATAAAAAGGAAAAGGCTGGAAAACACAAGTTGGCTCTTAAACTAAGGGTTAGTACTTGATTTCAATTCCATATCTCCAATGCCGACTATTTGGGAAGCTATGAATTCTTCCAAAGCCTTATGAGGCAAGTGAAGAAATTCTGAGAACACAATAATTTCCTATAACAGAAATCTGTTATATTTGCATGCAACCCTTGAATGCAACATAATCTCAAATTTCAGTACATACGATCCACCTCATTCAAAACTGTCAGCATCTCACATCTAAAAAAAAAAAACTGTTGCATTTCTTGTAGTGTTTATTCTTTGCAAATGCAGTTTTACCAGAACCACCCACTGCCATTTTTTCATTCTGTCTGCTCTGTAAGATTGCAGTGTAGTTTGTTTTTAGTCTTTTGCAGCCTCATCAAGTCCAACGAATTGTTTGGCTACCTCTAGTAAAATCAAACTCATCACCTTCAATGCAAATCTCACAATATTCTTCAACAGCTTCCCCTCATCTCAATGCATCTATAACAAAATAAAAAACAATTAGAAGAAACATAGTTTCAATAGCACAAAATAGATTACAAAGCAAATGAATAAGATACAGGATGTGTTGTACAGCCTGAGTTGGTCTAGTGGTGGAGAACTTGTGTTCTTGAAAGAGATCACAAGTTCAAATCTCACAAAGGGAATAGGGTATTTGTACATCTTATCGGTTTTGGCCCATTACCGATCAAAAAAAGATACAGGATGTGCTGAGTGGTTAGTCAGATACATACTCACCATAAAGCATGTAGTCAGATGAAATGAAACATTGAGTAGTACTGTTTTCCAATCAGCTGCTACCTTTCTGTTCAAGTTGTTGAATTTCAAGGCTGGGACAACAGTCTTATGAAAGTGCTATCTTGGACGGTCATGTCTCACTGAATCAAGATGCAACCTAGTTCTGCCTCTTCAAAAGCCAATTGTCGGATTGAGCAATCGAACTCTCCAATCTTTGAAAATTAATCAGTTGTAAAATGCTTTTGGTAAAGACTTACACTACTAACCAAAATAGATGCAGAGAATCCAAAAAATTTAGATGACCCCGGATTCCAATGAAAATTTCAAATGGCAGGAATCAATAAATGTCTATGTTACCCCAAGTTTCCGGGACGGGGGGACGGGGGGACGGGGGGACGAGTTTCTGGGATGGCAAATTTTTTTCCCAAATTTGGGGACGGGGGGGACGGCAAAGGGGACGGCTGTATAAAATATAGGGAAAATTTAAAATATATAGGAAAATTCTAAATGTTCATATGAAAACATGGATAAAGCATGCATCTATACATTATATTCATATGAAAACATGGATATAGCATGTGTATGATACTATGAAAACATTTTAGAATGCAAACATCGAACATACAACATTATCAATAGACTCAATACTCAATATGCACTCATAATTCAGAATTTCAATTCATTCACATTGTCAATATGCATATCATAATAGATATTAAAGAAATAAAATACATAATGGAGCCTAATCAGACTCAGAGGTTAAATTTTCACTACTTCCATCAGCGCAGTTCCCCACTAAAAAAAACATCATTAAAAAAAATTGAAAATACGACATTTTTTATTTTAATATTTTTCCCTAGCCCTAGATGTGGGGGACGTCTGGCCGTCCCCGGGACGGCTGGGACGTCCCCAATCCGTCCCCAGCCGTCCCCGGGACGTACGGACGTCCCCCACAGCTAGGGAAGCCGTCCCCCCGTTTCGGGGACGTCCCCTCAAAATTTTGACAATTTGGGGACGGGGGGGGACGTCCCCTGGCCGTCCCCAAGTCCCCAAAACGTCCCCGGGACTGGGACGGGGGTTTTCAGGTAGGGGACGCGTCCCCGGGTTTCGTAGGTAAATGTTAATTGATTCAAGAAAAATAAATTTTCAAAATAGTCTTAGCAATCTTGTGCTCAAAATTCCTTACCAGTTCTGCCCCTCAAGAATGTTCTCTTTACTTTCAGAAAGTACAATTTGCTTAGTTGACCAATGCTGTACATCCATAATCTAGTTTAATACACTGCTGATTTGTGATTTGACGAGACAATTTTTACAATTTCTCATCTTTCAATAACTTGAGATTCTCTTTGATGATTTTGAATAGGTCTAACATAAACCTGGGTTTGATATATTTTGATAAATCAATATATTGTAAAAATGCTATCTGCTTAAAAGAAACTGGAAACATCTTCGACTCTATGCAGTTGCAAAAAAAAAAATTGGCATGCCACATGTAGGTAGTGAAGATAGTATTGCACAATTCTGTAACTCTAGGTGCTCCAGCGATTTAAGAATAGAAAAATCTTCAGACAACCCCCGTGATGGGAAACTCATTTCATAGTTATCTTTTTCAAATGCTTGGAACATCCAATTGAACATAGAAACCTGTGGAAATTTGGACCCCAAATATAATCAGCTTATTAAATTTGAAAGGAGGTTACAGATAGTTTACATAATCCAAAATGTTAATGGAAAAAATTGTTTACATGGTCGCTAAGCTAGGCTGCAAATAGGACGGTTTTAAAAAATACTCAAAAGAAAAAAATTACTGAATTTATCAACTTTCCATTATTCTTCCAAATCAAGAGCATGATAAGCATCTAGAGCTCAGAATAGAAAAACCAAAAACATGAAGGGCATTAAAACAACTATAATAGGCTGACACAAGGTTTCATTTGCTATTTTTGGATTCTATTGTGTGCCACATTTTTTACATTAACGTTTCAGAACACACTCCTTAATCCATCATCAGAATGTTAGAGAGTTCGAGGAGATTTATTGGATCGCACTCCATGATCCACCATCAGGTTGTTAGAGAGCTCAATGAGATGTAAAGTATCAGATCACACTCTGTGATCCATCATCAGGATCATTAGGGTGTTAGAGAGCTCAAGGAGATGTAGAGCTCTCTAACACCCCTGATGATGGATCATGAAGTGTGATAAAAAACATTGATGCTAAAAATATCACACACAATAAATTCAAAAATAGCAAATGATGTCTCATGGATTCTGGAAATCTATTATCTCATGTCCTTAAAATATCAATGATTAATGAAAAGTTACAATCTAGAAAGGAAATTATTAGAATCACCTAGGGCTTGAGATGCACCCTGAGAGGACTGCCCTGGAAGACCCTGTCTGCTCCTCTGCCAGTTCCTGTTCCTTCTATGCTGAGAGTTGCCACCCTGCTGGCCTTGGAACTGTTTCAGTCTCGGCGGCTGCTGCTTCTGTCCACCCTTAGCGGGTGCCTGAGGACTCCTAAATGGTGCAGTTGGCTGGGACTGGTTCCCACGAGCTCTGGATCCACTGAAAGGAACACTCCCTATCTGCACCCCCGACTGACCACCATGTGCACGGCTAAGGTTCTGCTCAACCAACCTGGCTTTCGCCATGGCTACCTCAACTGAAGCTGGCTCAAACACTCTCACTCCTCCACTGGTGCGGTCATTTAGACCCCTCAAGAAGTGTTGAACAAGCATTACCTCATCGTTACCAATCCCGACATACTGTTTAAGCTCATAGAACCTGTGCTCAAACTGGTCTACTGACGCAAAGCGTAGAACTCGTCTGCCCAAGACTGCCTCCACTGGGGTGAGAGAAATCGTGCCCTGAATCTTTCTAGAAATATCTCCCATGATACGGTGTTAATGCACACACCAATCTTCTCCTCCTCTAATCTCCACCAGATCGAACCAAAACTATCGAGACGCATGATAGCACATCTCGCCGTGGTGTTGCTACTATATGGAAACATGGCGAAACACCGATCCAAACTGATAAGCCAGGTCTCTGCCTCGAGACCGGTACTTTTACCATCAAAGAAGGGAGGGTTGGTCCTCATCAAGTCCCTAATGTGACCCACGGGAGCTAGGTCCTGGTCAGTTGGGACCTTGTTGTGTAAATATTTGAATGATCTGATGATCATGGGTTATATTGTTCTGCTGCTTACATTACATCCATAATCCCATAAAATGGCCAAACAGTAATATTTTCCAATGAAGAAACAAGCTATTTTCAAAAATATCTTTCCCTCTTCTTCATAAAAAATGATATAACTTACTTTCAGCCTCTGTATAATATGGGGATGAGAATATAAAAAATCCTTGAACTTTCCATATAACTGTCCTCCTAATACCTTGAGAGACAATGGTAATCCATGGAAAAAATTCAAAAACTCTTCAACAAGATCCTCAAATCCCTGTAACAAGTGGATTTATAACAAAGCATGGTAACAAAAGAGTTTTGAGGCATGATATGCATTTGGTCCTTTCACTCTATACATGGAGGAGATGTAATGCAATTTTAGGACGCCAAGTTTGCCATTTTTGACAGTAATGAAACTGTCATTTCCAAGGCTGTCCTTTGTTGGCATTAGAGCATCCGATTGATCCCCATGATACACATCATCTAGGTCTATCAATAACTCTTTTGCCAAAGCAATTTTACTAGAACCGCCCATTCCCAAAATCACCCCAAAATCAGAGATTGCAGTGTGAATGTTATGAAGTTTTTGTAGATCTTTAGCCAGACCTAATGGATTTTTTTCCAACATCCTCATCACAGCAGCCACACCACTACTCAATAGCCTTCGTTCATCACTAAACATTTAGGGTTCCAAAACGAATGAATGAGATCTGCGATGCAATAGAGTCAAACTTCATACATACCTTTCATCTTGAATGAAATGGAGTATCCAATGTCAACATTCAGCACTAGTTATATCCACCCTACATTTTATGGGGTGCAATGCATTGAGAGCTAAGTAAACGAATGGATGAGAATTGTTGAAGAAGCATCCAAGAAGCCTCTCCTTAGAAGGATGTTAAAAAACCCTACGCAAAAGCCCAAACAAACATAAAATACAAAACGGTACCATACAGATAAGAATTCCACTATCCTCTTCGCGACAATTGTTGGCAAAATTATCTCGGGTATACGATGCAAGATAATTAACAATACCTAATAACAGTCCCATTCTTTGTCCCTCCGTGCTCAAGGGGAGAGGCTGAGTGGAGGAGGATTCTAGGTTCCAATCTTCATCTCTCGTCTTGTTTTTGGAATATTTTATAAAAAATATATAATACTAGCTATTGCATCTTGGAATGCAATGAGTATGTCGAATAGGTGTGGAAGGTCAATTTAAAAAAAAAATGATTCTAAATTTTGTATACATTTGTGTAGTGTATGAGGTCAAATGGTGGACTATCTAGTGGATGATATTATTTATGAAATAAAGGTCACAATGGAAAAGTGATAGCTTCAAATCAATTATACATCTACTTAAAGGAATCCAAACATAATTAAAATAAAACCTTTGAATCAAGAAGATAATCAAGCTTCATTACCAATAGAATCATGTTATGTTTGTAATAGGGAGAGAGGGAGAGAGGAAGAGAAAGAGATAGAATGGGATAGAGTTAGAGGGTGGGAGAGAGGCGAGTAAGGGGATAGAGATAGAGATAGAGATAGATATGGAGATAGAGAGTGATAGGGATAGGGATGGGGATAGGGAGAGAGAGAGAGAGAGAGGGGGGGGGGGGGTCATTGAGGGAGTGGTATAGAGAGGGAGAGAGGTAGAGAGGGGGAAATATAAAGAGATAGAGATAGGGAGGGAGAAGCAAGGTGTGTGTGTGTGTGTGTGTGTGTGTGTGTGTGTGTGAGAGAGAGAGAGAGAGAGGGGGGGGGGAGGGGGGATGGCGGGTACACTTGAGTGAAAGATAAAGATAGAGTTAGAGTTCGGGAGGCAAAAATAAAATGTATGAGTGAGTGAGTGAGATATAGAGATAGAGATAAGGAGGGAGAAACATGGAATGTGTGTGTGAGTGAGAGAGATATGGAGATATAGATAGGGAATGATGGAGAGAAATAGAAAGAAGATAAAGTAGAGAGATATAGAAAGAGATAGGGATAAAAAGAGGGAGAGAGAGATATAGTGGGAAAGATAGAAGGAGGAAGAGAGTGAGAGATGTAGTGTTTGGTAAGGAGATGGAGATAAAGGGAGAGATAGAAAGCAAATAATATTACAAACAATCATATTATTTTTTTTTATTGATACAAACAACCATATTATTAAACGACCTAGGACTCAAGAACAAAAAATAACAGTCCTTATATAACCCTAGTAGGCCAATAACTGTTATATTGTTTTGCTACTTAAGTTCAACATTACATTACATTACATCCATACTCCCATAAAATGGCCAAACATTATTAAATGACCTAGGACTCAAGAACAAAAAATAATGTTTGTAATATGGATGTGTTAGATTATTAAACCTGTCTTAATCTTATGACTTGAAACAACTATTTTGATCATTATTAAATGACCTTGAACTCAAGAATCAAATGCCAATATAAGATCACATGACAACTAAGATTTCTACAAAGATTCATAGGACCTAAAGTAACTTAACATGTGAATGCCCAACTTATTAGTGAGCTAATTAGATAAAATGCCTTATTCAAACTAACATATTTGAGCCTATATGATCAAATAAAGTAATGCTCATATAAAGGAGGTTGGATGACTAAGTTATGAGCCATTAAATTCAAATTGTGAAATCTAAAAATTCATTAGTGAAGGGGGCAAGTTGGAGGCCTAGGTTGATTGATGTCACACTAACATCAACAAGGTCATGCAAGGAATATTCTTATGGTGAGAATATTTTCTCAATGGCACCTTGGATGGAATATTCTCAAGAATACATGCTACCACTAGAATCTTGTGAAATGCTTGGAATATTCCTTTTGACAGTGCTAGCATAATATTTTGGGTTGGGACAACATATTCTATTCTTCAATCAATAGAGAGGCACTACTCAAAATATTCTTCAAAATATTTGATGTCCCTACGATTAGCACTAGTTAGCAATCAAGGTCATCACATGGTGGTGGATCGACATTCCACATGGCCACTTTTGAGTGGCCCACCTATACCTGACTGTCGTAGGTACTTTCAGATCTATGACTATAGAATTTTTGGTCATTTTATTTTTAATTAATTTTTTTTTAAAAAGATTTTTTTTACTTTTTTATTAAAGAAAATAATTCCTCAACCTCCTGATCCTAATGAATGACAAGGTGACAGATCAATCTCAAGAAAACACTTGGGTGCATATGTTCATTAGTCGCTTTTGATTTGTGATTTTATATTGAATTATGTAAAACACTTAAGGAGGCTTGGGAGACTTTTGAAAAATTGTATGGTAAAACTAATAAGATTAGTGGATATTAGATTGACAATTACTAGATGGATCTTGATCCAAAAAAATTGGCCACATCCAAGACTTCATCTTCAAAGTCAAGCAATTAAAAATACAACTAAAAGATCGCAATGTTATCAATGACGATTTACAATTGATTCTAAATGTGTTATCTTAGCTTGGTCCTGACTATTTAGTGTTTCTAGCTTTCATACCCATTAGATTTCTATGGGAGCATCATATGTTAATCCTAAGTTTGATGACTTTGAAAATAACCTAATCCAAGATGAAACTAAGTTAATGTTGAATAAATGATGAACAGTTAGTACCAAACCAGTACTGAGAGGGGTGGGGTGAATCAGTACAGGCAAAAACACTTTTCCTGAACTGGTTTGACTGCAAATACTGCACTTTGACTAACAAGCACTAACATCGGTCTAAACCAGATTACTACCGGTGAAACATAGTAAGAATGTCAAATACTTAAACCAGTAACCCTTAGCTTTTCATACAATCTAATACCTTATTTCCACTTCACCCTTATGCATAAACGAGTAATCTATCATCAGAAATATAATGACTGCTAGTTCAACATATTTTACCAGTTTGACATAAAACACTAAACCATCACATGAAAGGCATCACACATGACACACTGATTTTTCACGTGGAAACCCAACTGGGAAAAACCACAGTGGGGATGATTTTTGAAGTTCGCTCTGTTAGGAGCCTAGTTCGGTTAGAGACTTTTACAATAGGTTCTTCTAGGAACCGATCCTACTAGGGATCACCCGGTTAAAGGTTAGAACCCTGTTAAAGGTTACCTCGCAAGAGGATTTGAAGAACTCATTGAATTGAGTCACCCTGTTAAAGGATTTACACAAAATCCTGTTAAAGCTACTCGGTTAAGGGATTTTCCAATTGTTGAAATGGTTAGAAGTCAACAGGTAATACACTGATCTGATAACAACACTCAATGCCAAGGCAGATCCACTTAAGCTCCTTTTCTTCTAAAATCACACTCTGCAGGTATCAACACACTTCTCCGGTCTGGCAAGAATCAAGTATCACTCACTGGGATACACACATACCATTTGCCAACAACTTCAAAATGAAAAACATCATCGACCTTATAGGAAACAGATAGGTCGGTAGCATAAACCCTAAACCCTAAACATTTAGGTTTTACAATCCAGTCGGTTCAATCCTGACCGTTAATCACACTGCATCGAATACAACAGTCTTGAATAGATCTCAAGACGTTCTCCAACGTTCATTCTTTGCCGCTTCAGGAAGCTGATAACTCATCATGCTCTCTCCAACATTTATAGAGACTTTGCACATTCCCGAGGTAGATAGGATCACTCTCCATGCAAGATCCTCAAGGAAATTCTTCACGTGCACAAGGCTGACATGGCAACACTTATCTGGTCTTCATACGATGCTAACTCATCACAAGATGTCATTGGTTGAATCACACAAGCTTGGAATGCATCAACCAGAAACCCTGAAGCTGAGACTACCAACCAGTAGTCATGCAAAATGAAACCCCAATACAAAACTTCCATTTACCAGTTCTTATTCCAACATACTGGTTCACCTTGAACAAACATACCACTTCTCTTTTTCACAAATACCAGTTTACATCATCATACTGATTCTCTTGTCAGTTTACTTACTACACCATACTGGTTCATACTTCAGCATATTGACATCAATGACAACATACAATATCATCATGTCATCATGCTCTACATATATGCCAACAGTTAATTCACATGAATCTAATCAAGTCTTCTAAACCACAAGAATTGGTGACTACTGAGCCTGACATACAAAAAAGAATATTGGAAGAAAAGTGGACATTATTAACATCAATGGTTTTCAAAACAAATTTTAAAGTATCTTATTAAGAGGACTAAAATTAGTTTTCTTTCAATAATGTCAAGGGGTTCATATTCTTATTCTTCTTCAAATCTATAGATAAATAAGACCTTGCAAGAACTTGTTATAGTTGCAGATTTTAATTCAGATAGGTGGATACTTGATTTTGGAGCTTCATAGCATCTAGCTTCATCATAGAGTGTATTCTCTTCATTTGAGTGTTGTTCACCACCACACATCCTAATGATTAACACAACATATATGTGTGTTTGTTGAAAGGGTTCTATTTATATGAATGATAGAGCATCGAATGTTATTTGTGTGTCTTCATTGTCAACAACATCTTTTTTATCAATTATATCATAGACAATGGAGTGGAAAATCCAAGATTTACATGGTAGAGATATTTTTGTCATTGGGGATGTTGATCACCAATCTTGGGTCTACACCTCACATTTTTCTCATGTTATTCCTTCAACTAATGTACACACTATGACATCTAGTATGGATATTTTTTAGTGTATTCAATATTGTCAATTGAATCTTTGAGTTCTTTCATATTTCGAGGTTCTAGAGACATGTGTTGATATTCCATATCCTTCATGTACTATTACATTTGATGAAGCTTGTGTTGACATAGTTTTTCCTTCTTTTGATTTAGTGCAACAAGACATACATTGTGTTTCAGAGATATCTACATGGGATGATCACTTGGAATACATTGCAAGTTGTAGACACCCAAAATTGTCCAGTCTAATTAAATAAATATTATTTAATTATCTAAGTTTATTTATTTAATTATCTAAGTTTAATTCTTCTATTAATTAAATAAATCTTTATTTATTTAATTAATTCATTTATCCTCTTCTAGCCTTATTTCTCATTTAAATAAATACATTTATTTATTTAAATTATCCTTTTCCTAAATTAAATAAATATCTTATTTATTTAATTGATCCCACTTCTTCTATTAATTGAATAAATCTTTATTTATTTAATTAATTTATTAACCTTTTCTACCCATGACACATGTCATTCATCTCTTAATTCATACACTACCTACCCCTTTCATTATTTTATTATTTCCTCTACCTACCCTCTAATCATAGCCGACCTCCTTTTACACCTCTCAATCTTATCCCTCCATTTCTTATTGTGTCTTCTATATAAGGAGATGCTTCCCTCATTATCTAACCCTAATGAATAACCCTAATCATCTTTTATGCAATTGACTACACTACGATCCTACTTACAACCACATTCTGTTCTTTGTTGAGCTCTTGTGCACATAAAATCTGAGAGCAAATATATCAAGCAAGATCAATGGAGATAGGAAGAATGGAGATTCAATCCCTATTGGACATGTGATGGTATAATCTTTGTGATTTCGTTTGATTTTCATTGTCTTAGGTAATCTTCATATGTTATGGTGGATCTTTGTTGTTGTTAGGCTAGGGTTTTGTGGTTGAATTCATTTAGCCTTTCAATATTGTTATTATTGTTATCTATTTTCACCATATACATTTTGGCACGCCCGGTGGGACTCTTGTCCCTTTTTGCATTTAACATCCTTGTTGCAGATTTTGTATTTTGAAGTTGCAGATCTGATGTTTTTGGCAACATTTTGATATTCTCGCGTCTGCGCTCTTTCGGATCACGTTTTTGTTTTTCTGGCGCGTCTGCGACTTCTGGAATCATGTTTGTGTTACTGGCAGTATTTTATTTTACAGGTTCTTGGAAAGCGCGTTTGTGTTATTAAGTCACGTCTGCGGTGTTTTTAGTCGCGTCTGTGTCCAGAAGTCGCGTCTGCGTTCTGTAGCCGTGTCTGTGTCTCACAGAACCGCATCTATGTCATGAAGTCACGTCTGTGTTGAGGGTAATCGCGTCTGTGTTCACCAATTTCAAATTTTGGGTTTTTATTGATTCAATTTTTGGATTTTGCATTTAGGGTTTCAAATCTAGCTAACGAAATTGGTGCAGCTTGTCTTGAAAGCTAAATCATTTGGTTGAAGGTCCCTATTTTCACAAAGTCTTTTGGGTTTAAAATTTACCTAACTTGTGTGCTTGCAGAAGGGGTGATCATTTGAAACAATCCAAACTACTAACAACTCTTTGTTGCAGGTCCTTGGCAAGGGTTTTTGGATTTTTATTGTGTGCCTTGTTTTCATAGACTAGCAAACACTTCAATTGGTGCACTAAAATTAAATCATTGTCTTTTGTGTCTTGAGAAATAGGATCTTTTTGTTTAATCTTTAGAGGGCATGTCTTACCGTGTGGTCATTAGGACTACTAGTGAGAAGAGAACGACCCAAGTGGTAGAGAGGAAAACCCACCTCTTCCAAACCACTATAAACAAATGTATTCATGGTGAAAACTATGGATAACGTGTGCTGATTAGTTCATACCGACACTATGTCTCCCCATAAACCCGTTTGATCAAATTTATTATCAGTTGTAGGGCGTAACCCCTACCGGCTGGGAGCCTTCTGTATTTACAGAGCTAAAAGTGTTGCATGTATGGCCACACGAGCGGATGCCCTTACTAGCACCTTTTTGTTTTAGAAGCCCAAATCCTTCTAGTTGTTGGGGCAGGAGGTCGGACCTCTGGTAGCGGCTCACACACATACAGTTCTTAGTAGAGATACAAAGTTCGCCACGGGGAGTTTTCGTGGGGACTAATGCTTGGTTGACCCGAGAAGTGAGTGCCGAGGGTGGAGCCAGTGAGGTCAAGCATCTAAGTATCCGCTTTGAATAGCGTAGCCTCAGGGGTAAAACCCCATGTGGGATCAACAACTATTGTCTTGGCCAGCCATAAGAATTGTGCTTGACTTATTTTAAACATTCAAGACCAAACAACAAAACATTGTGTCTTTTGTGTCTTCAAGTGTATGCAAAACGTTTTTACATCAAACAACACACTTTTCTTGGAGTCATTTTTTGAGTCTAGACACTTGCAAACATTGAGTCCTCATCAACACTGTGTCCTCTTGTCACGAAAAATAGTCAAACAGTCAGATTTGGTCACAACAAAACAACTTCACAGACTGAAAAAAAAAAAATTGCACAAATTTTGCAGAAACGCATCTGTGCCTAACATAATAGCGTCTGTGTTGTATAACCACGTCTATGAAGGGCAGAAACGCGTCTGTGTTCCCAGAATCAACATTGCAATTTGCATAAAATCTCAGAGGCGCGTCTGTGTTGAACAAAACCACGTCTGTGTCAGGAAACCGCGTTTTTGAAGTGTACAGGCGCGTTTGTGTTCAAAATTGAAAAAAAAAACTGTTACAGTCCAGCAAACAAACACAGTCAGTTTCAGAATTCTTGAGCTTCCTAGGTCATTTCTCTAGGGTTTCATTTAGCAGTCAACCTGTCTTTGGGTCTCACAAAATCCATCATTGCTTTACACCTTACATTACATTCACATTTGTCTAAACTTGAGTCAAAAGGTCACTTGCTTGTCCTCATCATACTTTGTCAACATACTACATACAACAACATTTTGCTAGGTGGGCCCTCATCAAGGTTTCTTACCTTTGGGTCTCATTTGGTCTTACTTAGAGTCAAGGTCAACTTACCTCATCAAGAGAAACTATCCTCTCTTTGGAAGTCACACCTACTCCACTACATACATACTTGGTCTTACACTTTGGACATTGCAAGTACACTTCAGATTCATTTACATTCCATCCAACCCTTGGTCTTCCATACTTTTTCCATTTTCATCTAGTCTCACACATCTTGATCAATACCTAGTTCATGGTTGAAACCCGTTCCCAAAAATCTAGGAGAGAAACTAAAGAGGCTCAAGAGTCCGCAAACATGAGTTCTTATGAGTATGAGAATGATATCTTTTTCAATTCTGGTCATACCACATTACCTGACATGGATGCCTATAGAAACATTCCAAATGTTGAGAACATGGACACTACAAACAACAATGCTACACACAATGACAATATGGACAACTTTTTCGTACATTCAGCAGATGTGGAAGAATCCATTATGAATACCCATTTCAATCGATTGGTTGAGGAAATAATGAGGAGGGATAGACAATACTTCTTACAAATGATGGCACAAAGTGGAGCCAAGATACCTCATGATTTTGACATGTCTCAAATCATGGAAAATTGACCTTTGCAACAAACTCACTCCAACATGGATCAAGGAAGGCCTAATAGTGGAGGCAATAGAGGACCACATATGGTACATGAATCACCATCATCTCTATTTCAAAAACTAGAGGTCCCATACACACATGGTCAAGCATATGATACTCACCTTCGTAGACCATTATGGAGGTCTTATGCAGACAGATATGCTCAATCACATACCAATGCTAAGGATCAACCATCAAAGCAATTGGATATTCAAAGGCATGCTCAAAATTTGGACACAAGGAAACCCCGTGTCAAATTTGGGGGCAACACATTAGAACATGACATGCCTGTAGAGTATGGTATACATGCACAAAATAGATATGGTGTTCCTCAACATGAATCTATACCAAGTGGTCCATATACGCAGCATCACTATAGACCTCCTCCATATGAACATGTGTATGATCAATATCATCCATATATGCAACATGCTCCTCCTCCAATTGGTGCGTCAAACATGGGGTATGGTCCAAGAAGTCGATCTCCACCTAAGAGCAATTTGGAACAACAAATCAAGGACTTACAAAAGAAAATGGAGGACATAAATACACCGAAGCCAACATACATAATGAGAGACATATGTCCTTATCCATTTGACAATAGCATTCCAATGCCTCCTTTTCCTACACACTTTGTGACGCCTAAATTTGATAAGTATAGAGGAAAAGGGGATCCTAAGGCACACATAAGACAGTTTTTCACAGCTTGCATTGAGGTAGCAGTAGAAGAGACATATTTGATGAGATTATTCCCACAAAGCCTAGGTGATCAAGCTATGGAATGGTTCTCCCAACTTCCACCTGGTATTAAGTCATGGGGTGATCTAGCAGAGGCATTTATTCAACATTTCTCCTACAACATAGAGACAGACATATTAGTCACTACTTTGTGCAATACTAAGCAAAAAGAGGGAGAGTCTTTTGCATCATTTTTGCAAAGATGGAGGAATCTAGCCAGTAGATGCTCTTGTGAAATTCCACAAAAACAAATGGTAGAAATGTTCACCCAGAATGTTAACAAAGACATTGGCTATGATCTAAGGAAAGCTTGTTTGTCCACCTTCAAGGATGTTATTGAAAAAGGCTTAGCAACAGAGAAGGTCCTAATTGAACAAGGCATCATTAAGATATTCAAAGAAAACAAAGATGACTTTAAAGGAAAAGACAAGCTAAGATTTTGGAATAAAAACAAGAACACAGTCAATGATGGTGTTGTTGACACCAACACAGTGCGACCCAAATTCATCTTTTTGGGATCAAGTTCTACAAACAATCAAGTGAATACTCAAACAACTTCCAAATCACGAAGGAAGTACACTCCATTGGGAGAACCACTTGAGTCAGTTTTCAAAAAGCTAGTGGCAAACAAGGTAATCACAGTTCCAAATTTTCCTCCATATGAGCCAAAGGTTAAGCCAAATTGGTGGAATGATGATGAGTATTGTGAATTTCATAAGAGCAAGGGTCATAAGACAGGAAATTGTCATCGACTGAAGAACATCATACAAGATCTTATTGATAGAGGTGATATTGAGATTGAGGGACATTCGTCTAATCAAGAACATGAGATGTTTAAGGAACCATTCCCAAAACATGACAAAGGAAAAGCTAAAGCCACAGATGACCAAACCAACTATACTAGAGCATCCTACAACTATGATTCAACCATCAATCACATCTCGATGGACAATTATGTCTCTACCATTATCATCAAGGACAAAACGTCTGAGAATTCTACCCAGAGACCCAAGATTGTCCTAAAAGGTGTTGGATCTTCTTCCAAACCTACCTCTGAATGTCATGTTACAACCCGCTGAGGTAAAATCACTTTGCAAGGTGCTCCAACTAAGAACACCGCTTCCTCATCAACCAAACCTGAGTATGACCTTGTAGAACAGTTAGGGAAGACACCTGCGCTCATCTCCATCCTTGAGCTATTACGCATATCCCCCGCTCATAAAGCTATTCTTGACAAAATCTTGAGAGATACTGCCATTCCTACTGATCTGAACGTGGACCAGTTTCAAGCCATGGTGGGATACCTTTCCGTTCCACACTCCCTTACATTCACAGAAGTTGATGATGCCTCTGTAAGTCAGCCACATAATGTACCGCTACACGTTGAAGCCTTCATACACAAACATAGAATAAAACGAGTCCTAATAGATGGAGGAGCAGGTCTAAACATTTGCACATTGAGCACTATTATACAATTGGGATATTCTGATAAAGCTGTGAATTCTACAAATCAAATCACCATCAAGGCGTATGATGACGAAGAGCGTTCATCCAAGGGCACAGTCACCTTACCTCTCAGAGTTGGGCCAGTTACAAAGGATGTGGTTTGTCAAGTCCTGGATTTAGATCTCACTTATAACATATTACTAGGACGTCCTTGGATTCATGAAATGAGGGTAGTCCCATCTACATATCACCAATGCATTAAGTTTCCTCATAATGGAGTGGAAGTAACAGTTAATGGCGATCCTAATCCGTTCATATAATGTAATAACCTGAAATAAAAAACTGAGACCATCATTCCCAGTAATCGTGAGGCTGTTCCTTCGTCGGCATACATTGATCCTGAGTCATTAAAACCTTCGACATCAAAACAAGGTGAGCTTAAAGGCAAGTTTCAGGACAAGGGCATGGGGGAATACACCTTAAATCAGACCATGTACTTACGACAAGTCATGAGTTCCCCAAAAGAATATGGAAGACCACATCCTAACAAGCAAGTATCCATCATGATACTCCAATGGGACCCTACTACCTTTCAGAGATGGGGTGAACTAGAAGAGGAAGATTTATACAAAATGCTTTACAAAGACATTGAAGATGACACACAAGACCACATTAGTCTACCATGTGAGAAATATGGCAAAGGCTTCAAAATTCTACAAAAATTCGGGTATGATGGAAAAAGCCCTCTTGGGTTACGAAAGGAAGGCATCATTGAACCTTTACAACCTAAATTGACTTTCAAAAAGGAACGCTCAAAAGGACTTGGTTTCTTAACTTCCAAGGTCCACACCCAAAGGACAGAAGAAGCCTTGCAAATCAAAGCTGCCAGAATTCAACAAGAGGATTACTATTCCACAGATTCCAACAAATGGGAATGGGGTTCAGACAAGTCACCAATCAAGGGTCTTATGGCGAAAACCACACTGTGGTGCTATCTGACCCCAAAAAAGTAAAAAGAAAGGACGTATCTAAGGGCGAAAACCTCTCTAAGGCACCCGAAGATGGAAGGCTCGACATTCTCCTAGCATCATATGAGGAAAAGTCATCCATGTTGGTAGAGGAGACTATCAAAACAAACATTGGTACAGAAGAGGTTCCACACAACATATTCCTAGCTCAATTGTTGACAGAGTCAGAAAGGTCAAAATTCATAAGTTTCTTCAAAGAACGACAAATCAACTTTGCCTGGTCATATGCTGATATGCCTAGATTGGATCCGGATTTGGTAATGCATCATTTGACAGTCAAACTGGGGGCAAAGCCAATAAAACAAAAATTAAGAAAAATGCATCCACAAGTGGCATTACTGGTCAAAGCAGAACTTGAGAAATTATTGGATGTCGGATTCATATG
The DNA here is from genome assembly GCF_030272615.1 of Cryptomeria japonica. Lineage (NCBI taxonomy): Eukaryota > Viridiplantae > Streptophyta > Pinopsida > Cupressales > Cupressaceae > Cryptomeria > Cryptomeria japonica. The sequence continues at coordinate 664,456,572 of NC_081406.1, read as the reverse complement.
CCCAATTGATTATCCCGAATGGATCTCCAACTTAGTGCCTGTCAGTAAACCATATCGCAGCATCAGAATTTGCATAGATTTCAGAGACATCAACAAAGCTTGTCCAAAGGATGACTTCCCATTACCAAATATTGACTTGATTGTTGATCTCACAGCAGGTTATGAAATGTTATTGTTAATGGATGGATTCTCTAGTTATAATCAAATAAGGATCACGCCCGAGGATCAACACAAAACATCATTTACTTGTCCTTGGGGAACTTTCTGCTAGAACGTCATGCCCTTCGGGCTAAAGAATGCAGGTGCTACATATCAAAGAGCCATGAATACTATCTTTCATGATCTCATGCACGTAACCATGGAAGATTATGTCGATGACCTCTTGGGCAAATCAATAGACAAAAATACACATTTGGACATACTTTCAGTCATCTTTGATCGGTTGGAAAAATATAAAGTAAGATTAAACCCCAAGAAATGTGTCTTTGGAGTAACCTCCGGGAAGCTCCTAGGATTCATTGTATCCAAAAGAGGAATTGAAGCTGATCCAGCAAAAGTCAAGGCCATCTTGGAGATGCAACCACCAAGAAATATCAATCAATTTCAATCCTTACAAGATAGACTCCAGTCCATCCGAAGATTCATAGCACAACTTGCAGATAAGTGTAATCCTTTTCAGCACCTGCTACATAAAAACATCAAATTCAAATGGGATGATAACTGTCAACAGGCTTTCCAGACGCTCAAAGATTATCTTCTAAATCCGCCAGTTCTGATGCCACCAGTTCCAGATCAACCACTGTTACTATACATATCAGCTACTCCAATAGCACTGGGGGCACTCTTAGCACAACAAATGGCTGAGGGCAAAGAAAAAGCAGTATACTATATAAGTCACACATTGGTGGGATATGAGCTAAAATACACACCAATTGAGCATGCATGTCTCGCTGTGGTCTTTGCTTCGCAGAAATTACGACATTACATGCTCACTCATAAGACTAAGTTGGTTGCAAGGATCGATCCATTGAAATACCTTCTCAATAAAGCAACACTTACTGGGCGACTAGCCAAATGGGTAATGATCCTAAGTGAATTCGACATAGAGTATGTGGACAGAAAAGCAATAAAAGGACAAGCCATCGTAGATCAATTAGCAGATGCTCCCATGATAGATGATGTTCCTCTAAGTTCCGAATTTCCAAATGAATCTATTTTGACAATGTCACATGCAAAGCCATGGCAACTGTACTTCGACGGCTCATACACACAGCATGGGGCAGGAGCTGGCATCCTCTTTATAACTCCTCAAGGGGATTCCATACCAAAATCATACCGCTTATCATTTCCTTGTACTAACAATATAACGGAATATGAGGCATTAACAACAGGATTACGAATTGCAGTTCAATGGAAGATCCAGGACCTTCGTGTTTTTGGGGACTCCCAACTTGTCATCCGTCAAGCAACTAATGATTACCAAACAAAAGATGAAAAATTAATGCCTTATAAACAAATGGTGGATGACCTGAAACAACACTTCACAAAGATAGACTTTGAGCAGATACCAAGAGAGCAGAATCGCGCTACAGATGACATGGCTACAATTGCTTCCCTGATTGATTTACCTCCAAACGAGACCTGCTATGAGTTCTTGGTGGATAACCTTTTGGTTCCTTCATATGAGATCATGCCTACTGAGACGATATGTGTTGTCGGTCCCGAATCCCAGTTATATGGTTCCATTTTCACATACCTATGTGACAATACTCTACCTCTTGATCTATCAAATAACCAACATCACACTTTCATTCGCCAATCCTCTCGATATGTCATTTTAGCTGATACCCTATACCAGCGAGGTCTAGATGGCACTCTTCTTAGATGTTAGAAAGCGACGAAGCTCAGATTGCGTTACGTGAAGTGCATGAAGGGATATGTGGTCCACATGCTAGTGGTCCTACCTTGGCCAAGAAACTCATCAGGACTGGATATTATTGGCCCAATATGGAGAAAGACTCATATCAGTTTGTCAAGAAATGTAAGCAATGTCAAATTCATGGAGACCTCATACATGCACCAGCACAAGAACTTCAACCACTTGTGTCTCCTTGGCCCTTTTGTCAGTGGGGACTCGATCTCATAGGCAAGATTCACCCTCCTTCGTCCAATGGTCATAAATTCATTATCACTGCCATAGAGTATTTCACAAAATGGATTGAAGTGGTGCCTCTCACACAAGTCACTGGAAAACAGATTGCTACATTCATCCTCAACTATATCATTTGCCGATATGGTATTTCTCTTTCCATTATCACTGATAACAGGCGTCCCTTCAAAAATCAGGATGTTCATGAATTCTGCAACCGCTTCCATATTTCCCATCGTTTCTCCACACCATAATATCCCCAAGGTAATGGCCAAGCTGAGGCATCTAATAAAACAATCCTTAAAATCCTAAAGAAGATAGTTGATGATGCTGGCCATAATTGGCATATCCAACTGAATCCTGCACTTTGGGCTTACCGCACGAGTGTCTACACACCTACAGGAGCTACACCCTATTCACTTGTCTATGGCGCTGAAGCTATCTTGCCTATTGAGGTCGAGCTACCCTCTTTACGGGTCTCTTTGCAAAACATCATCAGTGATGAAGCCTATAGGGTCTCTCACTTACATGAGCTTGAATTACTGGATGAACGAAGACAAACTGCTTTTAATCATCTCAGAGCTTACCAACAACGAATGAGTCGCAGCTACAATCACAAGGTCAAGCCTCGCACATTTGAGGTAGGTGATTTGGTTCTCAGAGAAAATCCCAAAAATCAGCAAGACAGAGAGAAGAAGGGCAAGTTCGAATCAAATTGGCTTGGTCCTTACATCATTATAGCAGCATATGGATCTGGGGCATATCAGCTCTCAACTACAGAAGGTGAACCTTTGGAGGATCCTATCAACAGTATGCACATTCGCAAGTTTTACACATAGCTCTTCAGAGTATCCCAATTCAAAAATACAAAAAAAAATTAAAAATTTCAAAAAATACAAAAAAATTTTAAAAATTTCAAAAAATACAAAAAAAATTATTATAAAACAAAAAAATCGTTACTTGGTGAAAACCTGGCAAACAGGCACCTTGTGACACAAAAAACATTGAAAAATCAAAAAAAGTAAAGAGAAATAATTTCGTCCAACGATGAAAACCACTTCGGTGGCGCCCTGGGCAAGTACCATGGTGAAAACTGGGTCACCAGCGCCATGCGTAGAGACATTGCTCCTCCCTCCTTCAGGATTCACTTTCATCCTTTCACTTTGCACACACTCACAACATATCCATCCATAATAAACTGACCCATTCCCATCATGGCTTGTTATTGATCTACCTAAGATTGGTTAGCCATTCATAATAACATTCCTTTTCACCCCTTTCCATCCATAATAAATCAGATCCTATCTGTGGCTAAGGCAAATCCTACATCTCGTGATGGGTGTGGAACTGAGAACATCACATGTTTCGAGGAGTACAGTTTCTTCCAGCTTCCTTCAGTCTATCCGCGCACAATCTACAATAAAGCAACATTTGCATCATAGATCCGCAATAAGGTTCTATCTTCTCCACAATAAAGTATCAGTTTCATGGATTCAGTCAGTTTCAGATGAGACACAGCAGCAACAATGGGCTTCAACAAAATCAAATCTTTCAACAGACTCAGACAACATATGGTTCAGTGCTATCTATCCTTTCTGTGAAAGTAAACATTGTGACCACAATCAAATAAGACTTATACAAGTGACAAGAGACACTAAACTTGAGGACTACAGTGGATGTTGGTGTTGAGTCTTGGTTTTCTTTTGATTTTATCTTTCTGGTGACATGTCTTTTAGCTTTTCCAGGATGTCTCTGACCAGAGGTTCTATCTCGAGGATGTCTTTGACTAGAAAGGCAAGGATGGGGTATCGTCACCTATTTTCTTTTGTTGTTTGTGGATTGTCTTTTAGTAATGCTATGACTTGTCCAAGGATATGAGGACACTGTGAGTCTAGTATGAACTGGGGCATTCCTTGTTTGTGACTGTCTTATCTCCATGCAAACAGGTACAATGACTTTCTGGGTTGAACATATGCCTCGATTGTCCTAACCTACTTGCCATAATAAAGCTCAATGATGATAACGCATAAGAAGCTCTTTCACTTTCATATCTTTTGTCTTCCATCCCCCTTTCTTGATTGACGTCCATTGTCCTTTTTAAGTCCACGTAGCCTGCTATCACATGACTGAGTATAATGACATGCCAAAAACATTTGCATTTCATGTAGTTGCACCTGTATTACCACATATAAGCATTTCATACATACATATAGATATCACAATTGCATCACATCCTGTACACAACACCTGTTAGCACAATTTACATTTGCATTATCATATTCATCTACATTTCATACATTCACATTTGCATCATGCATACACATATAAAACATAAAAGAACAAAAATATTGCATTGCATCATATACATATTTGCATCCATAAAACATAAAACAAACATCACATAAGAACATCTCATCATATAGGTACACATGCATATACCTGCCACAAAGATGAATCATCTCATATATAGAATCATAAAGTGTCATGATACAATGATGTCAAAATCATATGGCTACAAAAACACCCGCAGGTGTCTACATCATCATACAAAAATGGTACAATACTGATACATAGGGAGCCCTCTATGGCTATGATGAACTCCCTCCCTCAGAGCCGCCTGGCCTCAATGGAATCTGAGCCCCTGAAGGACCCGCCCCAGGATCATCCCGCCTATCCCCTCTATCTGGTGGTGGTGGAGGACCCATAACCCCACCACTCGATGCCTATCTCCTCCGGCTCCCTCCCGTAGCTGTCGCTGTATGCGATGGTCTATGGAAGCTCCTCGCCCGCTGATTTGCTGGTACTGCACCATAATAGAGATCCCGCTAGTAGGCAATCTCCTCCCTTGCTCGCAGGACATAGGCATATCCTGCCCCTGTGTCCTCCGTTGCCTGTCTCCCTTCCCTCAGTGCTGTCTCAGCCTCTGTATAACGCTGAATAGCCTAATCCTGCTCTCGCTCAGTATCTTTGAGCCTCCTCTTGAGCCGATCCCTCTCCCTCTCCAACTCCTGGATCTCATCTACCTGTCCCTGGCAGATCTCCCTCAGCTCTATCAGCTCATCCTCCTCTGTGTCAGCCCCCTCCGCCTCTGCCTGCGGCTCCCCCTGTACGGGTGCCTGCCCCTGTGCCTATGCCTGTACCTGTACTGGTGCCTGTACTGGTACCTGTCCCTGTATTTGTCCCTGTCCGTGTACCTGTACCTATCTAGGACCCTGTGCTACTGGCACTTGTAGCGGCAATCCACCATGACCCCTCACCACCCAAGCCTGTCTCTCCTCTCCACCCTCCCTCCGTGGTGCAACCCTCCTCTCTCCAACTTCTCCCCTCCTCTTTCGTCAGCCTCTGCCCCCATCACCTCCACCATCATCATCATCCCCACCCCCATCTCCATCCAATGGCTATCCCAGATCCGTCAGGCGTGGGAATGGATGCTCTGCCCAGTATGCTATGTACTCAGCATCCATGCCGACATCCTCAATCTCTGGCCACATGTCCCAGGGTAGTGGCATCATCTCTACCAGCTGCGTAATTGCCTGATCATATGACAACAGGGGCCCAAACTACGCCTGATCTCTCACAGTCCGTGCATACATGCCTGAGCCCCGTGGCATCCTCTGGATCCTGCCAAACTGTCGGCCAACCCTGTCCACTAGCTGCCTCTCCAGCACATAGGGCGTCTACCCAATCAGATACCTGCTCCGGAAGGTGTAAGGAAGCTCAACTGCATCGTCCTCCCACTGCTCGCATCCCAGATATGGCCTACATATGACCACATCAATATCATCTATCACCCGCTGCCAGTGCTCTAACTTGCCAATCCGTGGCTATGACGTGATCATGTCATACAAGTGCACAAAACTACGTCCATAACCCCTACCTCTGAAGTGTATCGGCCTCGTCACTAGCAGATGCTCATAAGCCCACACCTACAACAATGTCACCCCGCAGCCTAATCCCACTGATCCATGGTATACGAACTGATGCAGCTCATAGTAGAGGTGTGCCAGCACACACAGTCCCCAAGCATATCTGGTGTGCTATGTCACCAATGTCTCCAGCACTCCTCCCCAACCCACAACCAACCCTTTTGTCGCTCTATCCGGACACAGGAACCCACTGATCGCTCTATCTGGTAGCGCTAGACTTGTGGCTGTCATCGTGTCCCACGCCACATGTCCTACCCTCATCTCCAGTCCTGGGTCCTGGAACACTCGTCTCAGGGCCTCCCTATCTCCATCTCGATCGTATGGGATCAGCTCCCCATCGATCGGTATCCGCAGGATCCTGTATACATCCTCAAGGGTGACTGTCATCTCACCCATCGGCAAATAGAAAGTACATCTCTCGGAGTGCCATCTCTCTGCCAGTGCAGTCAACAGTCCCATGTTCGCTCGAAACTCAGGCACATATAGAACATGTCTCAATCCCATCGCCTCAATAGCAGCTCGCTCCTCGGCTATCAGCTCAGGTCGCAACCTTTGAGTCGACGGGAATCTCTCCCGTGACTCCAGCATCGGCAAATACTCCTACAGTCAAGCAAATCAATCATGTCAGTCATAGTGGCATTCCCTATTTGTCACAAAATGCTACTTTTTATCTAAATGCACATGGCTATCTATCCTAGTGACACTCACTATTCATCACAAAGTGTTGCTCTTATCGTAGTACTCACTGTTCATCACAAAGTACTATGTGTGTGACACTCACTGTTCATCACAAAGTGTTACTCACATTTGCACTCACTGTTCATCACAAAGTGCTACTTACATTAGTACTCCCTGTTCATCACAAAGTACTCCATCTTGGTACTCACTGTTCATCACAAAGTGCCTTGATCTATCCTAGTCTTCTTAGAGGACCTGCTTGAGTGTATCCTCTCAGTAGCTTATCCAATCGACAGTGTATGTTCATCACAGAACTGTCGATTTGACCTAGAAGACAAAACTTCACACTTTTTTAAACACAAACGTGCTTATCTGACATAAACGTGCTTAAAGCCTGAAAAACACAGACGCGCCTGAAAAACACAGACGCGCCTGACAATCACAGATGTGCCTATGCTCTGCACAGACGCGCCTGGGCGACACAGACGTGCCTTTTTGGCACAAACACGCTTGAACATCACAAACGCGGCCGCATTGGACACAGACGCGGTTTCAAATGCAGACGTGCCTGGCACAAACACAGACGCGCCTCGCGAGCATAGACGCACCTGGCACCAACGCAGATGCACCTGGACATTTTTGGATTTTTTTGGACCCTAGTCTAATTCCATTTATTGCCCTATCTACCATGCATTAATGACAATATTAAATGCATCAAAGTACGAGGAGGTTTGGTGGTACTTACCGGCTCTCCTGCCTCTACTGACCTCTGAAATCGGCGAACGCGGTCGAATCTGTGAATGAAGGCCATTGCTGCTGACTGTTGCTGCTCTTTTCTCTCTTTGCACTCTGCTCTCGTGGATGTGTAGATGACAATGAGGATGTATTTCCCTTGTGGTCTATCTTATAGCCTACCCTACCCCTAGCCCTTGTTTCCCGAGTCAGTCTTCATTATCCCGTGACTCTGTCACTTTATCCGGTCAGTCCATTCTATCCCGTCTTTCTTATCGAGAGATTGTCTGCGATCTTTTCAGACATTTTCATCCAATCTCTCGAGGGGGCATATCATTCCCATCTTGGGGCAACTCTGTATCAGTTCATCTTATCTTCTTTGAAACAATGCGACAAGTCGCATTGTCTCAAAGAGGGGCAAAATGTAGACACCCAAAATTGTCCAGTCTAATTAAATAAATATTATTTATTTAATTATCTAAGTTTAATTCTTCTATTAATTAAATAAATCTTTATTTATTTAATTAATTCATTTATCCTCTTCTAGCCTTATTTCTCATTTAAATAAATACATTTATTTATTTAAATTATCCTTTTCCTAAATTAAATAAATATCTTATTAATTTAATTGATCCCACTTCTTCTATTAATTGAATAAATCTTTATTTATTTAATTAATTCATTAACCTTTTCTACCCATGACACATGTCATTCATCTCTTAATTCATACACTACCTACTCCTTTCATTATTTTATTATTTCCTCTACCTACCCTCTAATCATAGCCGACCTCCTTTTACACCTCTCAATCTTATCCCTCCATTTCTTATTGTGTCTTCTATATAAGGAGATGCTTCCCTCATTATCTAACCCTAATGAATAACCCTAATCATCTTTTATGCAATTGACTACACTACGATCCTACTTACAACCACATTCCGTTCTTTGTTGAGCTCTTGTGCACATAAAATCTGAGAGCAAATATATCAAGCAAGATCAATGGAGATAGGAAGAATGGAGATTCAAACCCTATTGGACATGTGATGGTATAATCTTTGTGATTTTGTTTGATTTGCATTGTCTTAGGTAATCTTCATATGTTATGGTGGATCTTTGTTGTTGTTAGGCTAGGGTTTTGTGGTTGAATTCATTTAGCCTTTCAATAATGTTATTATTGTTATCCATTTTCACCATATACACAAGTTTATTCGTAGAGTCCTACATTTAAAATTTGGAGACATCATTGATTGCATTTATCTTCTCTTTGATGGAAATGATCCTTCTTCAATTGTTGTGAGGGAACACTCTAACCCTATTATTCATTTTATGTTCATTCTTCATAGTTTGACATGAGTGTAAATTCTTTTTTTAGCAACATTTGAAGGAGGTCTTTGTATCTTCAAAGAAGATATCTTTGTATTTGGACTATGTTCTATATTAGTTTCTTGGATATTTTAGATTTACATCTTCACTAGTGTGATCTAGAATTCCTGATTGGACAATGGTAATTTTTGACATCGACATGGGGACATTTGAGAATACTTTAGAGATATCATATATCATCTCTCTTCCCTCATATTTTTTTCAGGAATGGAAAACCATCTTGCATACTATCTTGGTTTTGTTTCTTCCTAAGGGGAGAAATTTTGTTTTATGATATTGGATCATCTTCTTAATTCAATGTAAAAAATCTACCATCATTGCATTAGAATCTACATTGAGGGGGGTTGCATGGACTCTCTTCTTCTTCTCTTGTATGGGGTAGGGACTTTTTCCTTTGCATGGGTTTTTTTCCATCTCATTTTTTATTGAGGTAATTTTATTTTCTCCCTCTTTTGGAGAGTAGTTTTGTCTCATTGGGTTTTCACCTTTTCTCTAATTTTGAGAGATTGCATTACATTTGTACTTGGCTACCTAGTATGGCCTACTAGTTGAGACCCATATGGCATCTTGTATTGTTTTCATTTTTGTAAACTATCACTAAGTTACACTTAAGGAGGGTGTTGGTGTGAAAGTGTTGTTTTACCTATCTATTTCATTACCTAAGTCCTCTTCACGCATGTTACTTTAGTTTAATTAGGGTACACTTAGGTCTGAAAAATATTTATAGACATTTTAGGTGTCATGTGATCTTATATTGTCACATTCACTTCTTGTTTCCTACATCATTCAATATTTATCATGTTAATTGTTTAAATTCATAATATTAAGACACATGTCATAATCTTATGCAATCCTAGGTTCACAGGTTGGCCTATCTAATCAATGGGTCCCATTTGTAATCTTAATTCATTCAATCAATCTATCATTAGCATCTTTGATGTAGGAGCATCCTTGGTTCATTCACCAAAAAATATTTGCTTTCGGTTTTGTTTCTTGTTTAGTTCTATGTTTCACTCCAGATCCTTCCGCGTTGCTCATTTTTCTGTGCGAAGCTATATTTGGCTTGTAGACATGTTCTTGCATATTGATCTTGGATTTCAGCTCATTTGGATCTTTTTTCAGTAGGTTTTCACTTCCGGATTAGCTCGTAGTTCTCATTTTCCAGACTGGTTTGAACCTTTGCGGATAGATGGTGTTTCCTTACCTTGTGGAGCATCTCCTTGACTTGCGAAGCCAATTGGCACTTCATACAATTTTCACATATGCCTGGTCAACCTTCCTTTTGGTCCATGTTTTATTTCATTTCTTTTCCGGAGGATTTTCTTCATGCTTGGAGCCGACCTATTTGCACGATACACTTTCCCTCCTTGGGGATTGAAATCTTTCTTGGCCAACCCAAATGTGTTCTAGATGCTATATATTGATGTATTAGATCTTAGATGAGTAGTGAGTGGACAACAGATGATGATCATATAGATATAGATCGATTTTGAACACCTCTTTGGTTCTAGATGGAATGTGTAATCTGTAATCAGGCTTGTTAGCCTGCTTGTAGCCCGGTTGTTGTCAGCCAATCGTATTTGAATCCATGATATAATTGAATCTTGATCTAGTATTCTCTCTATTCAATGTTATTATTTATGTTGTGTTAATCTTTCTACACGATCCAGATAGTTCTCTTTGAGGACCCTCTTGTCGTGGCTACGTCAGTTGGTATCAGAGCGAAGATTCTTCATCCGGGAAGATTGTGTCATGTTCAAACTTGTTGTGGGGTGGTGGATTGCGGATCCAATCTGCAGCTATAGAGGACTTGTCTAAATGGTGCGAAGAGGAAAAGTTAGAGGTGCACAGAGAGATTGAGATCCGACGGTGATGCATATGTTCAGACAAACTGTGGCATGATTGGAAGTTGTTGAAATGACCCAAAGAAGAGGTCTACATATAGATGATGTGAGTGATGATGAACAAGAGAATAATGTTGAAACAGAAGATAGAGGTCAACAAGAACTTGAGCAAGGAGATGAAAGGTTATTGAGAGCCCTAACTCACGTAAGTAACAAACCTCATTTTAATCCACCGAAATATAGTGGTAAGTTGGATTTCGATGAATTGATAGATTGGATCATGGAGATAGAAAAATATTTTGATTTTGAAAACACAAGTGAAGACAAGAAGGTGAAGCATGCTTGCACAAATTTGAAAGGACATGCATCACTATGGTGGGAACATTCACAGACGGATAGACAGAGAAGAGGCAAGGAGAAAATTAAATCTTTGGATAGGATGGTGAGTAAGTTGGAAGAAAAGTTCTTACCTGCAAATTATCAAGTAAATTTGTTTTGGAAGTTGCAAAACCTGAGGCAGAAGGAGTCTAGTGTGAAGGAGTATACGGAAGAATTCTACAAGTTGAACATCAGATCAAGACATATCGAGGATGAGGTTGAATAGATTGTGATATATATCAATGGATTGCAGATGTCTATACATGAGGAGATCAGTTTAATCAAGTTGTAGAGTGTGGAAGAGGCTTATCAATATGCCTTGAAGGCTAAGGAAAAGTTGAACCAAAAAAATGAGAAGGGACAGAGAGGAAGGGGGAATATTTCAAAGAGGCAGAACATTTACTAGAAGTGGAAGATCTTTTGTAGAGTAGAACAAAGGAAAGGATGAAGGAAAAGATGGTAATTCACACCGGAGATGTGATAGGAACTTTTACCAAAATAGTTGACAGAGTGGCTACTAGAATGAGGATTATAGTATATGGTGAAAAATGATGATGATAAACTATTGCAAAACCACAAAGATCCAACCACAACAAACCCTAGTCCTGCAATAAAACACTCACCATACACCAATGAAGATACCTAAGAACATGCAAATAAACAAATTGAATAATAATACAATTCACATGCCAAGTAGGGTTTTAATTTCCATTGTCTCCTATCTCCATTGATCATGTTTGATATATTTTCTCTCATATTTTGTAGGTGCACAAGAGCTCAACAAAGGAAGGATTGTGGTTGTGAAGTCGCTTGATCACAAGAAGGCTTGCTTGCATAAAGTACTGATTAGGATTGATAATGATGAGATAATCCTCTTTTATAGAAGATGTTGGCATTTGCATGAAGATTGCATTAATGATATGCTATGTTGTCATTGATGTCAATTAATCAGTAATGATATTGTTGTAATGTTGTTTTGTAACCGGTAGGAAGAGCTAGTGAAGGAAACTGTAACTGGTAGGTAATTTTGTGGAGTGAACTGGTATTGCTAAGTTTGGAGAGTTGAATCGATAAACCCTACCTGTTGATTTGATAACCCTAACCGATTAATTTTGGTGAATTGGTTATATTGGTTTATGATATTATGATGAGCGGTAATGATTATGACATGTATGCATATTGTATGAAGAGAGTTTCAAAGTTTTTTTGGCGCGTTGAGATAATGCTTTTTGTCTAGGGAATGAGAATGTATATTGCATGTAATGCAAAGCACATGCTGAGTTACTAAGTTCGATGAAGCAGTGATCAAGGAGTGGTCGAGGATTTCTTGAATTATGTGCAGAGATTTTTATGTAATCCAATGGTCATACTTGAACCGACTTGTTTGTAATCTCTATGAGAGAATTAGGTTTTTGTTGTGTTACCAGCCTATTGATTTGTTTATAAGGTCGATGAATTGTTTTGTTTCTGAGTTGGCAAAGTTTTAGTTGTGTGTGTGGTTGTCGAACCAGATGATGTATCTGTAGTTTGACTAAAGGCAAATAAGAGCATGAAAAGGATATGAACAAGAAAGTGTAGTGCTATTCAAACAGATCAACAAACCCCTGTTGTTTTCTAACAATTACAACAGATTGAAATCCCCTAACCAGGTAAGCTCTAACAAGCTTGGTGTTATTCAAATCCTCTAACTAGGTGGTCCATTAGCTTGGATTTCAAATCCTCTATCGAGGTTACTCCTCACAGGGTATTGTTTCTAACAAGGCATTATAGTCAATCCCTTAACCGGGTGGTTCCTAACAGGATCTGTTCTTAACAAGAATTTTTGTAAAGCCTTAACAGGCTTGGCTCCTAATAGGGTGAACTTCAAAAGAGTTCAGATAGTTATCTTGTGAGTCTCATCTCACCGTGGTTTTTCCCATTTGGGTTTCCACGTCAAAAATATTGTGTCAAGTGGTGAATGTTTTATTATGGTTGATTTGCTTAACTACTTAATCCACTTTGATAAGTCATGATAACCATCAGCAATATGAAATGAAGTTTTACTTATGTCAGTAAAAGTATTTGGATGTTTATGATTTTCAAGTTGTTTACTATTAATCTGTTGTAACAGTCAACCGGTTTAACTTGACAGTTTATCTTGCAGTGATATTGCATTTATAGTTCAGTGGTTTAACTTGTCAGTTCTAAGTTTACTTTGAGAAGTTGATTTTGAGATTGGTGAAGTTAATATCAATTTTTCTATCTATTGATTCACCCCCCCCTCTCAGTAGTTGACCGGATCCTTATTCTTTCATCATACCATCAATTGGTATCAGAGTGTCTCAGGTCCTCTAAGGTCTAAGCCTAACAACTTGAGGTAAAGATCTTGTAGAACATGATAAAGAAGGAAGGTCCAAAGTTTAATAGAGAGAACTATAGGATATGGAGTAATAGAATGAAAATTTATATCAAGAGTCTTGGAAATCAATACTGGGAACATGTTGGTACTCAATATGTTGCATCTAGTGGGATTATGATTGATGATCAGAAGAAAGAGCAATAAGAAAGCAATCAAGCATTGAAGGCTATTATCAGTTCTTTGTCTTATGTAGAGTATGTAGATGTCCATGGTCTGGAGACTGCATATGAGGTATGGAAGAAACTTGAAGAGATTTATAGTAGTGATGAACATGTGAAGATTTCTAAGGAAGAGAGTCTAAGAGGAAAGTTTGATGACATGCGGATGGCTGAAGGTGAGAATATACAGCAGTATGGTCAGAGGACAAAAGAGATAGTTTGTGAGATCAATAGTGTTGGTGGTAAAGTGGAAGATGCCACAGTGGTTAGTAAGGTATTGAGAACCCTACTACCAGTCTACGCTATCCAAGTTAAAGCTATTCAGGAGTTAAAATCTATTGACAAAACTAAGGTAACCCTTGACTCCATCATTGGTGAGCTTATTACTTTTGAATTAAATGGTTGTGATGGTAGTGTTAAAAAATGTGAGTATGAATTTAGAGCTTCAATTTCTAACCCATCTATGAGGAAAAGTAGAGATGCCAGTCACAATTATGAATCTAGATCCAGCAGAGAAGTTGATGATGAAGACAATTTGGCTGAGCTTGAAGCATTGTTGGCCAAGCGGTTGCCCAAAGGAACTGGTAAATATAGAGGTAAATTACCTTTGAAATGTTTTGCATGCAACAAGATTGGACACATTGCAGCTAACTATCCTAATGGTGATAATGAGCACAAGCGAGAGAAATTCAAGAAGTACAAGGGAAAAGGTAAAAGAGATTGTCTTATTGCAGTTGATGGTGGTATGACTGATGAGGAATCTGATGGTGATGCTAATGAAGACATTGTGTTTGTAGCCATTAAAGAAGAAACATATGATCAGAAAGCTTTAGTTTCTCGCATGGATAATTATGATGATTGGATCATTGATAGTGGTTGTTCACATCACATGACCAGTGACCGGAGCAAATTTCTTTCTTTGAAGGAATTTGATGGCAGAGTTGTAAGATTTGGTAATGACTCACCCTGCATGATTAAAGGTAAGGGAACTGTTTCTCTTAATGGAAAGAGTAGTGTAGATGATGTCTACTGGGTTGAAGGACTAGAGCACAATCTTTTGAGGGTTGCTCAACTCAATGACAAAGGATATCCATTAGAGTTTAAGAATGGTATGTGCAAAATCTATGGGAGCAAAGGTGAACTAATTGCAACCGGCAAGCAGACTAAAGGTAACCTGTTTCACCTAAATTCTAAAGTCAGCAACTATTTAATTGCTAAAGTAGATGATAGTTGGCTTTGGCATAGGAGATTTTGTCATATACATTTTGATAACATTGTTGAAGTGAGTAAGTCTAAGACAGTGAGAGGTTTGTCTCAATTGGACAAACTGGTTAATGCTCTATGTAAGGAATGTCAGTTGGGAAAGATGACATCCTCAACTTTCAAGAGCAAATCTTTTTTAGTGGAACATCTGTTAGATTTGGTTCATACAGACCTTTGTGGACCAATAAGGACTAAAAGTATTCAAGGTGATAGATATTTCATGATCTTCACTGATGATTGCTCAAGAATGATGTGGGTCACATTCTTGAAGGATAAAATAGAAGCATTTAGTAAGTTCAAGGCATTCAAGGCCTTAGCTGAAAAGGAGAGTGGTAAGAAGATAAAGTGTTTGAGGACTGATCAAGGTGGTGAATTTACTTCTAAGGAATTCACTAGATATTGTGAAGAAAATGGTATCAAACGAAAGCTTTTTGCACCTAGGACACCACAACAGAATGGTATTGCAGAGAGTAACAAATGGTCATTTGTTGAAGCTGCTGGGATGATGTTGATACAAGGAGGTGTAGCGAAATTTTTTTGGAGAGAAGTTGTTAGCACAACTATCTACACTATCAACTAAATTTTGGTAAAAAGAGGTAAGGACAAGACTCCTTATGAATACTGGTATGGTAGATCACCTAATGTTAGTTATTTCAAGATATTTGGCAGCAAATGTTTTACTAAGAGAAGTGACTATGTTAGCAAGTTTGAGGCTAAAAATGATGAAGGTATATTTCTTGGTTATTCCACCATGAGTAAGGCCTACAAATGTTATAACAACTGAACACATAGAATCATTGAAAGTGTTGATGTTCGAGTGGATGAGTATCCTGAAGTCTTAGCGGAAACCAGTGTGGAGAAAAATGATGAAGATCCTTGCATTTTGTTTTTGGAACCAGAACTTGTGAAACCTAAAACCGGTAAAGAGAATGTTGTTGTACTAGTTCAATCGGAACAGGTAGATTCAAAAGAAGATGATGTTAATAATGAAGAAGAACCTAAAGATAATGATCATGTTATTCTAAGGTATGTGAGACTCAATCACAATCCTAAACAAATTATTGGAGATAAGGATGCTGGAGTGTTAACCAGAAGAATAATTAGAGAGAATTATTGCATGGTCTCCACTATTGAGCCTAGAACTGCTAAAGAAGCATTTGGAGATGATCATTGGGTCAAAGATATGGAGGAGGAGCTTGAAAAATTGAGAAGAACAATACATGGACCCTAGTACCCCGACTGGTAAATAAAAATGTGATAGGTACTAAGTGGACATTCAGGAACAAGCTGAATGAAGATTGTGTTGTAGTTCACAACAAAGCTAGATTAATTTGCAAAGTTTATGCACAAGAAGAATGAGAAGATTATGGTGAGACTTTTGTACCAGTGGCCAGATTGGAAGGTGTTAGAACTTTACTTGCATTTGCAGCACATAAGGGATTCAAAGTATATCAGATGGATGTAAGTCAACACTTTTGAATGGAATACTGGAACAAGAAGTATACATTGAGCTGCCAGATGGTTATGCTTTGACTGATGAGAAAGACATGGTATGTAAGTTGAACAAGGCACTATATGGATTAAAGCAAGCACCGAGAGCGTGGTATGAAAGACTTCATTCACACCTGATGAAGATAGGTTTTCAGAGAACCAGTGAAGATAGCAACATATATCTCAAATTTGAAGGAGATAAAATACTGGTTAGTGAAGTGTTTGTAGATGATATCATATTTGGAGGGAATGATGACATGAGAAATGACTTTGCAAATGAAATGAAAAGTGAGTTTGAAATGTCTCTAGTGGGAGAGATAAAAAATTTCATAGGTTTGCAAATACAACAAATGAAGAGTGGTATTTTCATCACACAATCTAAGTATGTGAAGGAGGTATTAAAGACATTTGGTATGAGTGACTGTAAACTAGCTGGGACACCAATGGTTATAGGTTGTAAGCTATCTAAGGAATATGAGGCCACATATGTTGATGAGAAGGAGTACAGGTCAATGATTGGAAAATTGCACTATGTTGCTCACAGTGGATCGGATATAGTTCATGTAGTTGGTCTAGTTGCTAGATTTCAGAAGAATCCAAAAGAAACACATTTGATAGCAACCAAGAGGATATTCAGATATTTGAAAGGTATTGTTGACTATGGATTATGGTATCCATATGAAGGGAAATTTGACTTGAAGGTGTACACAGATGCAGACTGGGCAGGTAATGTTGATGATAGAAAAAGCATAGCCGGTGGAGCATTATTTCTTGGAGGAAGACTTGTTTCATGGAGTAGCAAGAAGAAGAGTTGTATAACACAGTCTACTGCTGAAGCTGAGTATGTTGCAGCTTATATGAATTGTACCCAGGCTATCTAGCTAAGGTGCATTCTAGAAGGTTTCAAGATGAAGTTTTCAAAACTTGTAAAGATCTTATGTGACAATACCAATACCATAAATATTTCAAAGAACCCTGTTTTGCACACATGAACCAAGCATATTGAATTGAAGTATCATTTCTTGAGGGAAAAAGTGCAGAGTAAAGATGTGATCTTGGAGCATGTTTCTACAAAGGAGTAGCTTGCAGATATCTTTACTAAACCTCTCCCTAAGACTACTTTTGAGTATCTTAGAAGTCCGCTAGGGGTTGTACCCCTTCATGAGGTACATCAGTCCCAGAGCTACTTGAAGAATTTTATAGTAGGATTCATGTAGGAGTGGAGTTATTCCATAAGGGGAGCATCAAGTTGCAGGTTGTTGATGCTTAGTAGTGAAGTTTTACATTGCATGTTATACTTTCACTTTGGCATTGTTGTCAAATGGGGAGAAGAACTATGTGATTATGGGGAGAAGAACCAGTGACAAGCTGAAGACAAGGAGATTACATGGTAAAATGTAATCAGGATTCCTATTCACAATCACAACAATCAATGGTATTGATATTTGTATTGCCATCAATGCCAAAGGGGGAGATTGTTGGCATTTGCATGAAGATTGCATTAATGATATGTTATGTTGTCATTGATGTTAGTTAACCAGTAATGATATTGTTGTAATGTTGTTTTATAACTGGTGGGAAGAGCTAGTGAAGGAAACTGTAACCGATATTGCTAAGTTTGGAGAGTTGAACCGGTAAACCCTAACTGTTGATTTGATAAACCCTAACCGATTAAGTTTGTTGAATTGTTTATATTGGTTTATGATCTAATGATGAGCAGTAATGATTATGACATGTATGCATGTTGTATGAAGAGAGTTTCAAAGTGTTTGGCGCATTGAGAATGGTTTTTGTCTAGGGAATGAGCAAGTATATTGCATGTAATGCAAAGCGCATGATGAGTTACTAAGTTCAATGAAGAAGTGATCAAGGAACGGTCGAGGCTTTCTTGAATGATGTGCAGAGATTGTTATGTAATCTAACGGTCATACTTGAACCGACTTTTTTGTAATCTCTATGAGAGAATTAGGTTTTTGTTGTGTTACTGACCTATTGATTTGTTTATAAGATCGATGAGTTGTTTTGTTTCTGAGTTGGCAAAGTTTCAATTGAGTGTGTGGTTGCTGAACCGGATGATGTATCTACAGTTTGAGTAAAGGCAGACAAGAGCATGAAAAGGATCTAAACAAGCAAGTGTAGTGTTATTCAAATAGATCAACAAACCCCTATTGTTTTCTAACAATTACAACAGATTGAAATCCCCTAACTGGGTAAGCTCTAACAAGCTTGGTGTTATTCAAATCCTCTAACCAGGTGGTCCATTATCTTGGATTTCAAATCCTCTATCAAGGTTACTCCTCACAGGGTATTGCTTCTAACAAGGCATTATAGTCAATCCCTTAACCAGGTGGTCCCTAACAGGATATGTTCTTAACAAGACTTTTTGTAAAGCTTTAACAAGCTTGGCTCCTAATAGGGCGAACTTCAGAAGATTTCAGATAGTTATCTTGTGAGTCTCATCTCACCGTGGTTTTTCCCATTTGGGTTTCCATGTCAAAAATATTGTGTCAAGTGGTGAATATTTTTGTACTTATGTTTTATTATGGTTGATTTTCTTAACTACTTAATCCACTTTGATAAGTCATGATAACTAGTAAAAATATGAAATGAAGTTTTACTTATGTCAGTAAAAGTATTTGGATGTTTATGAGTTTCAAGTTGTTTATTGTTAATCTATTGTAACAGTCAGCCGGTTTAACTTGACAGTTTATTTTGACAATGATATTGCATTTATAGTTCAGTGGTTTAACTTGTTAGTTCTAAGTTTACTTTGAGAAGTTGATTTTGAGGTTGGTGAAGTTAATATCAGTTTTTCTATCTATTGATTCACCCCCCCCCCGGTCTTAGTAGTTGACCAGATCCTTATTTTTTCATCATACCATCAGAAGATGGTTTAGAAAATGGAGGGATAAGATTAAGAGGTGAAATAAATAAGTGGTCGACTAGAATTAAAGGGTAGGTAGAGGAAAATGAAGAGATAAATAGCACGTTTCATAGAGGAAAAAGCTAATGAATTAATTAAATAAATAAACACTTATTTAATTATTAGAGGAAGTGGGACCAATTAAATAAATAAAATAATTATTTAATTTAGAGAAAAGATAACTTAAATAAATAAAAAATATTTATTTAAATAAAGCTTTATTTAATTAATAGAAGACTTAGGATAAAATAATTAAATAAATAAAATATTTATTTAATCATGCTAGGATAATTTTAGGTGTCTATAGTTACAAGAGAGATGAAAAGAAGAAGTTTGGAGGAACTTTTTTGAAGTGTGGAGAAGGACACTGAGCTTTTGAATGTAAACAAGGTAATTCAAATAGGAGGATAGAGAATAGTGGAAGAACTGCTTTTGTTGAGGAGGATCCTATCGGATCCTTGAATAAACTTGAAGATGGAGAAGCTTTGATGATAAGAAGAACCCTGTGTCAGAATGAAATAGACCAAGAACCGTTGCAGAGGAATAATTTGTTTTGGACAAGCTGCAAGGTTGAAGGTAAGTGTTGCAAAGTAATAATTGATAGTGGTAGTTCAAATAATTTATCCTCAGAGGAGTTGGTGAACAAGTTGAAGTTGCAGAGGTTAAAATACCCTAAACCCTATCAGATAGCATGGATTCAGGATGATCATAAGGCACTCTAGTGAGTGAACAATGTTTGGTAAAATCGAAGATTGGATCCTACCATGATGAAGTTCTATGTGATATTATTCCTATGGATGTATTTTATATCCTATTAGGAATACCATGGCAGTATGATAGACAAGGATTTCATGATGGGAGAAAGAATATATATGTTGCAAATGGGATGAAACAAACTTTGATACCTTTGGAAGAGACTCATAAGAGAGATATTTGTACAAATATTAGAATTTGTTTGTGTAGACACCTAAAAGTTGCACAATGAATTAAGTGAATTTTATTCATTTAATTATCCCTAATTCTTCATTCATTTAATTATCCCTAATTATTTCAATTAATTAAATTAAGATTCAATTAATATCCTTATTCTTCTAATTGACCTTTTAATCAAATTAAAGATTTGATTAAGTCTCCTTCTTCTAGCCTAGCCTATTAATTAAACTAAGGTTTGATTAAGTACCCTTATCCATTTGATTAAATAAATCTTATTTATTTGATTAAAATCCCTTTCCCCCATTTTAATTAAATATGCATTTAATTAAAATCCCTTTTTGCATTTAAATAAATCAAAATTTATTTGTAAATCCCCCCACTCGCAAAATCCTACAAATGAAAGTTGCATCCCTTTTGGCTAGATTAAATCATTTTAATTTAACTAAAAATCCTATTTTCCCTTACCCACTTGCATTCTCCTACATCTCTCACTTGCCTCCATAATCATCCTTCTAGAAACCTCCTAATCCCATCCTAATCATGTCTAATCTCCTAATCATGTCCTTTCCCTAAATTTGGGGGAGTCACTTCTCCAAATTTGGAAGAAAGTCTTCAAAATGCATTGAGGACTTTATCTATTTCAACAAATTAACTTGTTGAGTCTTCCAAACATGTAAGGCTCTTACATAAACCACTAGTGGTTTTCATCTTTGAGAAAGTTAGCCTCCAAAGTCTTCAAAAGGCATTTAATGCCCCTTACAAGCCCACACCCCTTAGCCATGATGGTTGTCCCTTTAACCATTTTCCCATGTTGCGCAAGAGTTTACATCTTGGGTAATAGCATGCCTCCCTGGTTAATGACATTATCCAATGATGTCACTCCTTGAGGTTATCCTTAATCACACCTTCAAGCATTGGTCACCTTCAAGCATCCAAGCCTTCTATCATTAGCATCATAGCATTTAGTTTAATTGCATTATGTTTTCAATCATATCAATTACATGCTTTGTCATATTCATCTAGCTTAATTAGCTCATCATAATCTTCAATTTTGAATTAACTTAGCCTCATATCATTTCCACCATCCTGATCATCACTAGCTTTTAATCTTGTATCCTTAGCTTTATTCATATCATCATCTTAGCAATTCACTAGGATCTTAGTTGCATTCATTTTGATCCTAGAATCATCATTTAAATCTCATTCTCTAGGTTGACATCCAAGAGACCAAGTGCTCTTCCAAGTGAGGGCCACCTTGAATGTTAAGGATCTTTAAGGATAGAGGAGCATGGAGCAATTTTGAGTTTTTGGTTCACTAACATGTTTTTGTGATTACTAACTCTAATTCAATGTCATGTGTGTGTTTGAGGTGTTTTCTCCCATTGTAGGATGATCCCACATTTCTGGCATACAATTTGGTTGATGGATGGAAATTTTTGGATGGTTTGAGGAGTGAAAATATGTGTTGTGCCTTAATCCCTAAGAAGTCTAATTTGAAACCGGAAGAGGAACATCTGAAGAAGATAAAGAAGTTGTTGACAGAATATGAAGACATAATTTTAGATAACGTACTTGATGGGTTGCCACCTATGAGGAGTATCAGTCATTGTATGAATTTGATTCCTGAAGCTAGTTTGCCTAATAAAGTTGCACACCGAATGATACTGACAGAGAATGAATAATTGAATAGGCAGGTACAAAAGCTGTTGAGGAAAGGTTTGATCAGGGAAAGCTTGATCCCTTGTGCGGTCTTTGTTGTGTTAGCTGTTAGGCCCACTATGGAAAGCTAATGTACTAAGAGGGGAGGGGTGAATCAGTACTTCAAATCCTTTTAACAACAATATCTTTATTGTTATGCATAAACCAAAAATTGTTGCAACATAACATAAAGCTAAAACAAATAAATAACAATCATACATGATTCACTCCATAACACATATATTTTGTTTACGCAGAAACTCTTAGTTAGAGAGAAAAACTGCGGTGGGGATGGCACCCACAACTTCACTACTGCAATAATAAAGAGTGCTCGGTTAGAGCTACATGTTTAGCTATTTTTGATAGCTTACCCTATTAGGAGTATCAAGATCTGTTAGATCTACCTTGCTAAAGGATTTTACAACACTTAAACTAAATGTTGTACCTGGTTAGAGGCTTTACAATTTATAGACTTTGTTAGAGTCTTTTACCGTGTTAAAGGTTTTTCTTACAACTTCAAAATATTACAATAAAATCATTACAAATATCTGCAACTTCACATTTGAAATGTTATAGCAAATTCTATGTGCTCAAATAAGATTACCTTGCTTATAGCATACCTCGGTAACCCATAAAGTAATTCAGTAAACCCTTCTATTTACTCTGGTCTTTGACTATTCTCTGAAATCCTTCTCGGTGACCTCTGTGTCTCTGTAACAGTCATAACACTTAGTGCTTCCTTATGTATCACACATGTCTTGCTTCATACACCTCTGTATATCTCTGTCTGTCACATTTTATCCCTAATCCATGCTATATAAATAGATCTCTTATGTCAGTGATCCGATTCATTTCTTCGATCTTACAAACATGATTTATCGAATGAATAACTATACAAAATATTTCATTGGTTAAATGACCTCAAAATCATACATAATCTTTAAGTGCAATTTCCAATGTGATAACGGTTCTATGTTCCTCGATCTTGTAACACGTTTTCCCATGTGTGTCTAGATTCAATGAATCTGGTAACACGTTTCACTCGGTGTATATCAATTCGGTGTGTCATCTTTGCTGCTCGGTAGACATGGAATGATACTCGGTAGACAACTTGGTGCATACTGAGCTCTGTGAATACTCTCTTCTATAACCGACTGTTCTGTTCATATCGACTGAATATTTCGATAGTAGTAACCGACTAGAGTATATAGAATGACTTTGGATGTAAAACTAATGACAACTTGATAAGTAGTAACATTAGCACCTAAGAAGGATGGAGAGCGGATAATGTGTATTGACTCTAGGGCCATAAACTGAATCATAGTGAAGTAGAGGTTTTGTTTTCCTTGGATGGATGACATAATGGATTGTTTGAGTGGAGCCGAATATTTTACAAAAAAATATTTGAAGAGTGGATATCATCATATCAGAATTAGAGAAGGAGACGAGTGAAAGATTGCATTCAAGACAAACGAAGGACTATACGAGTGGTTGGTGATGCCTTTTGGACTGACTAATGCACCGAGTACTTTCATGAGGTTGATGAACGAGGTATTTAAGAAGTTCTTGGGTAAGTTTGTGATTGTGTATTTGGATGACATTTTGATTTTCAGTAAGACAAAAGAGGAGCATTTGTTGCATTTGAGACAAGTTTTATAGAGGTTGAGGGAAGAGAAATTGTTGATAAATCTTAAGAAGTGTAGTTTCATGAAGGAAGAATTAGTATATTCATATCAATTGCTTATAGTTTAGATCATATCAGTTACATACTTTTTCATATTCATCTAGCTTAATTAGCTCATCGTAATCTTCAATTTGGAATTAACTTAGCCTCATATCATTTCCACCATCTCGATCATCACTAGCTTTTCATCTTGCATCCTTAGATTTTATTCATATCATCATCTTAGCAATTCACTAGGAACTTAGTTGCATTCATTTTTATCCTAGAATCATCATTTAAATCTTGTTCTCTAGGTTGACATCCAAGAGATCAAGTTCTCTTCCAAGTGAGGGCCACGTTGAATCTTAAGAATCTTTAGGGATAGAGGAGCATGGAACGATTTTGAGATTTTTTGGTTCACTGATATGTTTTTGTGATTACTAACTCTAATGCAATGTTTCATGTGTGTGTTTGAGGTGTTCTCTCCCATTAGAGGATGATCCCACATTTCTGGCATACATCTTTGGTGCCCACCATAGGGCTAGATGCCTGAAATTTCAAAAAATTAATATTTTTCCATAGGATTCACGCCCATAAATTTCAACCACAGTTTAGCACATATAACCTTTGTTTTGGTGCATGTGTGCCTTCTTGTAGTACATTTGATAGTTCTTTTGGCACATCTAATCATTTCTGCAGTGCATTTGACATTTCTTTTCATGCATTTGATATTTCTTTGTGCACATTTGACATTTATTTTTGCGCATTTGACATTTATTTTTGCACATACAATAATGTTTTTCATGCATATGAAATAGCACATATAATCTTTTTTTTCGTGCATATGAGACAAAGCCAAAATTTTGTAACCCGAGTTTGAAATTAGGCTTGTCTAAGCCCACCAAAGGATTTTATTTTTTAGTAACTCTTGTTTTTGCAGGTTTTCCTAAAAATTTCCTGCAGATTTGGAGGAGTTAGAATATAATTTGTTCTCCTTTTTTTATTTCTTTCAAGGTTGGCTTTAAAAGAACTCGCTTTCTTTTTTTGGTAAAAAGAATCTAATCTTTCATTTTGGGCTTAAAATCAACTATATGTTCCTTTGGGATTTAAAAAGAACTTCACTTGCAAGGTTAAAAAGAACCACAAATTAAACACTTTGTTCTCTTGCAAGATTAGAGAAAAACACTTCAAATTTGGTGCTCTTAAAAAGAACAAAACAAATTTTAATTTTTTTCAAAGAGGATAAAAAGCACAACGAATCTTATTTTTTCAAGTTAAAAAGAACAATCAACTTGTCCATTCTTGCAAAGTGATTTATTTTCAAGCAACGTGCTTTCATTTCATTGACCATATTTCCATTTCATAGTTAGAAAACCAATTGCCATGTGGGACTAAAATAAACACCATGCTTGTTGGATCAACATCTCCAAATAGAGGATAGACCACATTGCTATGAAAGGGTAAAAATAACACTTGTATTTCGTGTCTCGAAAGTGGTAGGTATATGCTCTCCCCTTAATTGGATGACCAAAAAGCCAAACCCACTCTTTTTCATGCTTTCTTTACTTTCAAGCAAATTAAATTCTTTAGAGGGCCTGCCTTCCCAAATCCTTGAGGGGGCTAGTGAGAAGTGTACGACCCAAGTGGGCAATGACTTTATCACCAAGTTTACCAACCCACTATAATCAAATGTGGAGGTTGATAAAAATCCCCTCCAATGAAAGTGTGTATTTGATAGCCTTCCCCTAGTATCCTTGTGATGTGAAAAGACTTTGTTCTAAAGGTTGGTAAGCCTCTTAATTGAGTTTATCATTTGTCGCACCAAACGAAATCTGTATTACAAACCATAGAAGTAGAAGCTTTGAGCCAAGTCAGTTGCCATACATTGGCAATATCATAGTGCAAGGGTGGGGAAGAATCTACCCCCAAGTTTACTCACCATATAGCTCCCAAGATAACTACCCAATTGTGAAGCAATTCACTATGGGTTAATTTATGGAAAAAGGCAAAAAAAAGGGCCCCCTCTAGGGGGTGACAAGGTTGTTTGAGCTAACAGAGTATTGAGACTAGTGGGCTATGATATTGTCAATGACCTTTGAATAAAGAGTCTACTTGGTGTATCTTATTTGTATCCAAACCAGTGAAAACATTGAGGATTTGAACACATCCTCAAAAGAACACACACTCAATGTTTAGCATTAGGATGTCCATTGTCTTCATGTGTGCTATGTATTCTTGTCATAAATGCTAAAATATCTTGCAAAATAATCCAACAATCAAGCGAAAAAATTAGTTCAAAACAAAGAGAGATCATAGGTGAGAGAAATTGTCAAGTCCAACAAAGAACCTTCAGAGGTGGTTATCAACATTTCAACTATCTTTTGGTAAGATTTTCATCCAACCAATTTAGAGGAGTATCAAAACCAAGTGATCAAGAGTTCATCATCCAACTATCTCAACAACAATACCTAGCTAGGTATTCAAGTTAGTCAAATTAAGTTTCCATATTGGGAGACTTTATCCATATCATTTGATGCACTTTGTCATAGGTGCGTATCAAACAAACCCTCTATTTGACTTAGTCAGCTTGAGAATTCGAAACAAAGTATCCATATCAACCATCAACATCAACACTCTTTGATCATTTGTATGACCACTCCCCATATTTTTGAGAGGAATAAGTCTTCGTCAAAAGACTACGTTGAAGAAGAGACAACCTAGTCCTAGGGCACTTATCAAGAGGAGAAAGTTTCTCTACATCAACCATCAACCCTTTGCATCACACCCCATTTTCTTGCGTCATATGTGATTGCACTTTCAAGGAAAATCTAACGAATTTGACAAAGAACCTTTGAGAAGTAGGGCTTACATTAAGAAAGAAGCATTCAATCAACACCTTAACCAAGAGGGAAAGATCAATCCTGCCTTATTTCCAAGAAATTGCATCACTTACAATGAGGCTCGACCTGAGCCACCAACTCCACCAAGAACCCCGTTAGAAGAGGAGGAATTCACTACTATAGAAATATATTAATACCCATTGGCACTCGATCTCAAAAAGGCAAAGAATTGGATCCACAAACGAAATCTAGCATGAGTTGTATGGAATCCAACCCTTTTGACGAATATGCTAATATGGAAGAAGAGGAGATCACCGAGGAACTCGTGTAACAATGCCAACAAAGTGTCACCTTTCAAAAGGTCATGGAAACGCTTATAGAAGCGGACAAACAAAAGTACCTCCTCATGTTAAATAAAAAAGGAGTTAGGATGCTTGAGGATTTTGACATAGAAAATTCAAGGAATGAAATAATCCCAAGAACAAGGTCAAGAACCTACACATATAATACTCAGAATCAAGAACATTTGAGAGGAGAGGGCACACATCATCAAGAAAACATGCACAAATGAGATGATATCCATAATTTTGATAATGTTAGTGAACAAGGAGATGTTCATCATCAAAGGTCCAATGAAGAAAATGTTCCCTTAGCTAACATTACACAACAACTTCAAGAACTCCAATGACAAATGCAAGATATGCAACACGGGTCTACGATGTGGTATTCTTTGGAGGACATTTGTCCTTACCCTTTTGATAGGAGGCTAAACATGATACCTTTCCTACCAAATTCAGATATACCAAAGTATGACAAATACAATGGTAAGAGTGATCCCCGTGATCACGTCAAGTAATTCTGTACTATAAGCTTGAAGTTTTCTCATAATGATACATACATGATGAGGCTATTCCCAAGAAGTTTGGGAGGGAAAACAATGGAGTGGTTGTCAAAAATCACACCTCCCATCAAATCATTCAATGAGTTGGTGAATAAATTCATTACACAATATTCCTACAATATCCAACATGAAGTTACCATGCTTCACATATGTAATACAAAGCAAAAGAACAATGAAACATTCATGGTATTCTTGCAATGATTGAGACGTGGTCTCAAGGTACCCACGAGATGTACCTAGAAAGGAAAAGATGGAAATATTCATAAACAAATTTAAATGATGAAATGAGTTATCAACTCAAACTATAATGTCTACCTACTTTTACAAAATTGATAGAGAATGGTATCCAAGTAGAGGGAGCCTCGATCAAAAAGGGGACCTTAAAATTCTCTAAGGAAGGTGTTAGTTCATGAAGAAATAACACCTATAGAAATCAATATAATAACAACAACTCAAACAAGTCCAAATTTTGGACTAGAAATAAAAATGTTGTTAATGATGGTGTAGTCAATGCCAACAATGTAAAATCTAAACAACCAGTGTTGACTTTATTAGGTAACACACCATCCAACAATGATCAAAGAAGTACCAATCAAGGCACTAACAATTATCAATGCACTACTAATCAAGGAAACAATAACTACCAAGGGAATAACAACAACAATCAGGGGAAAAACAATAACCAAGGGGGTAACGCTAACACTCCACCTCCCCCACATCAAAGAACATATACACCATTGGGAAAAACCTTGGAATCTGAATTTTGAGAACTATTGGCAAACAAGATTATCACATTTCTAGTCATAAGAAACTTTCAACCCCAAGTCAAACCACCATGGTAGAATGACTCACATTATTGTGATTATCATCGAAACAAGGGGCATAGAACAAACGATTGCATGAGGTTGAAAAACTTAGTTAAAGATATGATAGATAAGGGAGACATAACAGTCGATGGTCATAAAACCATTGGTGATCATGAGGCTTTCAAAAATCCTCTTCCTAATTACAACAAGGGAGGAGCATCAATGCCAAACAACAACAAAGGATCCCGCATCAATCACATATACGAAAATGTCATAAATCACATATCGGCATGTGAAAATCAAGTAAATGTCATAAAGATCAAGGATAAACAAGAACATGCGCTGGTAAATGTGACAACAAGGGCTCAAAAATATGTCTTGAAGGGGAACACATCTAAAGAATCAACTATCCCCAAGACTCAATATAACTTGGTCAACCAACTGCAAT
Organism: Cryptomeria japonica; assembly: GCF_030272615.1. Classification (NCBI taxonomy): domain Eukaryota; kingdom Viridiplantae; phylum Streptophyta; class Pinopsida; order Cupressales; family Cupressaceae; genus Cryptomeria; species Cryptomeria japonica. The sequence continues at coordinate 664,427,960 of NC_081406.1, read as the reverse complement.
GGACACTTGCTCAGATATCCATACTAGAATTCCTCAAAATTTCACCAAAGCATAAGGATATCTTGGAGCAAGCTCTTGTATAAATAACCGTTCCAAACAATCTAGATATCAATTGGTTCCAAGCCATGGTGACACATATGAGGTGCCACATAACATATCTTTCTCAGAACACGATGGTGTCTCCTTGAGTCATCCACACAACACCCCGCTTCATATCGAAGTCCTAGTCTACAAACACCAGGTGAAAATAGTGCTAATAGATGGAGGAGCTAGTCTCAATATATGTACCTTGAAGCTTATCCATGCATTGGTATTCTCTGTATTCACCCTAAAAATAAGATCACTATCAAAGCCTATGATGATGAAGATAGGTCATCTGAAGAAACAGTGGTACTACCCATTCAGGTAGGACCTGTGCAAAAAGACACAATGTGCCAAGTCTTGGACATAGACTTGACATACAACATACTCTTGGGTCATCCTTGGATCCATTAAATTCATGTGGTACCTTCCACGTACCATCAATGTCTCAAATTCCCCTACAACAGACAAGATATTTCAATATCAGCAAACACTAACCCCTTTCAGTACTGCAACGCTATGGGGGCAAATCAAAATGTCATGGTTCCATATAACAAGGAGGCTCCAACTTCCTCATCATCCAACAATAAATAAAAAATAAAGTCATTGTCCATAAACTTTGAGAAGAAGATGAAGATAAAAGACCAAGGTATGAGGGAGTACTCTTTTGAACCCCTGTGTCTATCAAAATTGCCAACTTCACCAAGGTCTCATGGACAACCTTCCACATCAAGACATCAAGCGGCACAACCCATCAAGAAGTTTGATGGTAAATTTATCAAAATTGGCACAATGGTTGAAGAATAAGAAGACAAGGACATCCTCGGGTGGCTATACAAGGATGAGGAAAAAATAAGCGTTGCTACCCTAGAAGTGGTCATTCCCATAGAACAATATGGAAATGGGTTCATAATCATGCAAAGAATGAGATACAAAAGAAAAGGACATATTGGAAAGAATCAAAAGGGCATCATATAACCCATACAACCTCATTCACAACTTGCGAACGACAAATCAGGACTTGGGTATGGCCAACATGTTCAGCCTGTACAAAAGCCAGATCACCATCAGAAACTCTGATGGAAAGAAAAGTTAACCCAAAATGAAGACTCATGGCAAGAGGTGCTACACCAAGAAGATGAAAAGACAAGAAAAGAGAAATAGCATGAAGAAAATGAGAAGTGACAACAAGAACTTGCTATCCAAAGAAAGGAGGCTTCTTATTAAAAATTGCATCATGTACAAGCACCTGATCAAACTAAATTCAAGCCACAACCTGAGGAGATTGCTACTCAAAGAAGGGAGACTATGCATGAGCAAATCCAAAGAGTATAAGCAAGCATAGACTCTGAATCAACACAAGCCACCCAACTTGTATTGATTATCAATGAGCTCTTTTTGCCATACAATATTCCTATCCGGTTCAGTGGGGTAACCTTGGATAACGATTCTGAAATAGATTTCAATGAGTATGAAAGGGCCACTTGTCCTAATATTACTGAGGATATTGAGGTGGATACAATCCACACTTATACACCCATTCCTTATCAAGGACAAGGCTCGAGATCTAGATCATTTGAATTCAGACCACAACATATCTATGAGTCTAGTGAGAATGAATAGCTTCAATACGAAAGAGGCAATATCGACGAGAGTACCATCAAAAACCTTGAGACTATTATAGACCTCACCCATGCTACTGACAACTATGACAATATCTCTATCATGACTCTTAGTGGTAGATCTTAAACCACCAAATGACTCCCTACCTCTCATATATCCTAACCTTATAGACTGGGAAGAACCTAAGAACAATGATATACCAATATTCCAAAACAATGAGGCCATTGTTCAATATCTCTGTTCCATCAACCTGGAAACATGCTCCACTAGAGAACCACATAATGATGTATGCAATTAGGGGAGTGCTTGTTAGGTCCCAGAGGCAATTGAGAGGGGGGGTGAATCAGTTGTCCAATAAATACAAACCAAAACTAACTTAACCAAACTTAATTCTTAATGTCGGTAGACAATTTAACAGTTAATTGCAGTACCGATAAAGTTTAATGCATGAAACAAAAAGACAAATAACATACACAACACTTAACATAGTTATTTGTACGTGGAAACCCTGTAAGGGGAAAAACCATGGTGGGAAACCTTACCCACAATCAGATGATACTACTGCAGATAGTATATGTGTACAATATGGAGTCTGTACATGCAGAAAGGCCAACTGCCTAGAGCTCACTACTCAATCACAAAATGGGAGTCACACTGACTACAATTGGATGGTTAAACCTAATGATAATGTACTTCTTAAAAGAACATCTTCATATGTTGGATTCAGTACCAGTTAAGCTCCGATTTTCCTTCTTCAAACCATCCTTCAATCTTGAATGATGTGTGCATGTATAGCTCTGCTTATATTCGCATATACCTTATTACAATCATTTTCCACACTCTTCCACACAATCTCATAGATGAAATCTTACATATATACCAAAACCTAAGACCAAATGAGTAGGTTGGCTCACTAATATATTACAATAAAATCAATTACAAATGAATCAATATGTGATGCATGATGTCGGCTCAATGCATTTACAATAACAATAAATTATCTTCATGACATGTCATGCTGATCTAGAATAGATATGCTTGCTGGTTCATAACCTAGACCTATTTACAACAAATATGTAAACCTAATTAGACCAATGAACAAATCACCAAAACCAAGTTTCCAAACAATGTCTTCGACATAACCAAGTAGTCTCCAAGTCCTTCCAAGTGTTGATGAACAATATAACCTTCCGGTGAACTAGATATCGGTGACTGTGCATAAGTCACTGAACATGCCGGTGAACATAACCAAAGATCTCCAAGTGTTTCTCAAGTGTTGACAAGTGTTGACATCAATGACAAAACCATATCAACATATCCAAAATACCAACAGTTTCCCCCTTTGGCATTAATGGCAACACAAGATGGAAAAACCATCAAAGTGTCAAAACAGAAATGCCAAAAACCAAAAACCAACAATCTCCAAAGAGATCATCAAAATATAGATACAGAGAGTAACAATCTCTCCCCCAATGAATAATCTCTCCCCAAAAGGATAAAGTGTTTTTCCATAGATATCTCTCCCCCTTTGACATCAAATGCCAAAGCAATATAAAACCAAATTCAATCAGTTCAAAGAACTTATCACAAAATACCAACTTATCAATTTATCCAACTACTCCCCCTGAGAAGTAGATCTCCTCATAAAAGCCAGAAAAAAGATTTCTCTATTAATTCTGTCGATTGATGACAATCATCAACTATCTAAGTCTCTACCGGTGAGGGTATAACTCCAAGATTCTCCCTAAGATATTCAAAAGTTTCCTTAGGTAGAGGTTTAGTAAAGATATCTGTAATTTGCTCTTTAGTATTCACATAAACCAATTTCACTTCCTTTGCTTCAACATTCTCTTTTAGAAAATTGAATTTGATAGAAACATGTTTAGTTTTTGAGTGAAATACCGGATTCTAAGATATATCAATTGCTGCCATATTATCACAGTAAATTGTTATAGGTTCCTTGCATTTTACCTTTATGTCCTTCAACATTTGTTTAATCCATAATACCTATGTATAGTTAGTTGTTGCTGCAACATATTCTGATTCTGTTGTTGATAAAGATGTACAACTTAGTTTCTTGCTCAACCAAGAGATTAATCTACTGCTAAGAAAAGAATGCTCCGCCAGTGGTGCTTTTTCTGTCATCTACATCTCCTACCCAATTTGCATCTATGTATGCACATAAATCAAATTTTTCATCTCTAGGATACCATAAACCAAGATTTATAGTTCCTTGTAGATACCGGAAAATCCTTTTCACTGCTAATTCATGATTTTCTTTAGGATTACTTTGAAATCTTGAAACAATACATACTGCATTCATAATATCAGGTCTTGTTTGTGTCAAATACAGTAAACCTCCTATCATAGACTTGTACCTAGTTGGATTAACAAGTGTTGATTCATTCTTCAAAGATAATTTATCAGTTGTAGTCATAGGTGTGCTTACCGGTTTAGATTTTTTCATGCCAAATTTCTTTATTAATTCCTTCAAGTACTTTGATTGATTTATGAATATACCTTTATTAGTCTGTGAGATCTGCAATCCTAAAAAGAATTTTATTTCTCCAATCATAGACATTTCAAATTCTTCCTGTATCTTATCAGAAAAGTCTTTACACAATCCACCTTATCCCCCAAAGATTATATCATCAACAAAAACTTCAATAACCAAGATGTCATCATTAGTCACTTTGTAATATAGATTGCTGTCAGCATTACCTTTAGTAAAACCAATCTTCAAAAGATATTTGTCCAATCTAGCATACCAAGCTCTAGGAGCTTGCTTCAATCCATATAAAGCTTTGCTTAACCTGCAAACCATATCCTTGTCATCTGTCAAAGAAAATCCATCAGGTTGTTCAATGTAAACTTCTTCTTCCAGGCCACCATTCAAAAATGCACATTTAACATCTATTTGATATACTTTATAATTCTTGTGTGCTGCAAAAGCTAAGAATAATCTGAATGCCTAAATTCTAGCTACCGGTGCAAAAGTTTCATTATAATCAATTCCATCTTTCTGTGAATATCCCTTACACACTAATCTTGCTTTATTTCTGATTACCTTACCATCTTCATTAAGTTTATTTCTGAATACCCATTTAGTTCCAATTACATTTTTGTCTTTAGGTCGGGGTACTAATGTCCATGTGTTATTCTTTTCAATTTGTTCCAATTCATCTTCCATAGCCTTGATCCAATGTTTATCTTCACATGCCTCATTAATTGATGTTGGTTCAATTTGAAAAATAAGAAATACATCTTCATTTGCTAGTCTTCCTTTAGTCATAACTCCTTGATACTTGTTCCCAATTATCTGATTTTCAGAGTGATTCAATCTTACATACCGGGGTATTTTCACTTGCTGCTATTCTTCAGTCACTGTGGAATTCTCAGATGATGCTGGTGTGACTGGATCAACATTTTGTACTGGTATGCTTATAGTAGGTTCATTTGTGATTATCTCAACTACCGGTTCAGAGTCTATAGACCTTCTAAACTGTTCATCAATCTTCACATTTGCACTCTCAATGATTTTCTGCAATATCTTATTAAAACATCTATATGCCTTGCTCTTAGATGAATAACCAAGAAATATTCCTTCATCACTTCTAGGATCAAATTTGCCAATATACTCATCTCTTCTAATATAACATTTACTTCCAAATATTCTAAAATATTTAAGAGTAGGAGTATTACCAAACCATAGTTCATGAGGGGTTTTAACGGTTTCACCTTTGATGTGAACTTTGTTGAATATATAAACAGTTGTATTGACTGTTTCTCTCCAATACACATGAGGTAGGTTTGCTTCTGATATCATGCTTCTAGTTGCATCCAAAATAGTTTTGTTCTTCCTTTCCACAACTCCATTCTACTGGGGTGTTTGAGGTGCTGATAATTGTTTTTTAATTCCATTCACTTCACAGAATGTATTAAATTCCTTAGATGTGAATTCACCTCCTTGATCTGATCTCAAACATTTGATTTTCTTACCGGTTTCATTCTCTACCATCACCTTGAATAGTTTGAGTTTCCCAAAAGCTTTTGATTTCTCCCTGAGAAAAGTAACCCAACACATTCTAGAATAGTCATCAATGATTAGCTTAAAATATCTATCTCCTTGTAAACTTCTAGTTCTTGTTGGACCACATAAATCTATATGAATTAAGTCAAGAACATTATTGGATTTCTCTAGTATACTCTTAAAAGTTGCTCTAACTTGTTTTCCAAATTGACATTCCTTACATACCGGATTGTGAGGCTTAACAATCTTAGGCAAATCTCTTACAACCTTAATTGTACTGATCTTCACAATGCAATCAAAATTTACATGACACAGTCTCTTATGCCATAACCAACTTTCATCAACATGTGCAATCAAGCATGTCTTCTCATTATTATTCAAATGAAAGATATTACATCTAGTCTGATTATCGGTTGCAATTTCTAAACCAGTTATATTCATGATTTTGCATTTACCATTCTTGAATTGTAACTGAAATCCCTTTTCAACTAATTGACCAACACTTAAAAGATTATGCTTCAAACCTTCAACATAGTAAACATTATCAGTATTATGCTTACCATCAAAAGATATAGTGCCTTTTCCTCTGATCAAACAAGCTTTGCCATCTCCAAATCTTAGTAGAGCTCCATTGTATTCCTGAAATGTTAAGAATTTAATCTTATCACCAGTCATATGATGTGAACATCCATAATCAATAATCCATTCATCTTTATCTTCAATTTTAGGTGCCATGGCCTGCTCTAATGGTTGAATAGTAGGTTTTAGTTGATCTTCTATTATAGCAACAAAAGCCCATCCATTGTTTGTCGGTTCCTCATTAGAATCATCAGTGACTCCTTCATCAACATAGTAACATGATTTGTCTCTATTCTTCTTAAATCTGTACCTCTGATATTCAGGGTTAGGCTTATATGTCTTTTAGCTTCTTCTTTCAATCTTACATGACTATCAGGACACCTAGATGCCATATGACCAATCCTATTGTAGTTAAAACATTTAAATGGTGCTTTACCTTCATACTTACTTCCAACTAGACCTTTAGGCATTTTCTTTGCAAATAGTGCTTCAAGCTCTTCCAGTTCTTCATTCTCCTTTCTAATTTATTCAAGTTCTCTTGCATAAAAGGCTTTCTAATCAGATTTTTCAGATGATGATGATGATGCTTTGAAAGCTAAATCTATCTTAATAGTAGTAACAAGACTAAATTCCTCAAGTTCAAAAGCTAAAAGTTTTCCAACCAAAGTGTCTCTAGATATTGATGCATTAGGCATTGTTCTCAATTCATTAATAGTAGTTACTTTCATTTTATATGCAGTGGCAATGCTCTTAAAATTTTAGAAACAATTTCATCTTCACTTAAGGTTCCTCCACAACATTGTATACCCAAAACAATTTCATTCTCTTTTCATAAAAGCAGAAATTCTTTCATCTTCTTCCATTTTCAGATTTTCATACCTGACCCAGAAGCATTCTAGTTTTGCAATTTTGACTGTGGTATCACCTTCATTCAATATTTCCAATTTATCCCAAATAGCTTTGGCAGTAGATCTATCTAATAATCCCATGATTTGGTGATCAGATAATGCACTCAAAAGTGCTTCTCTTGCTTTGCAATCATTTTCTTCATCTTTAGCCAAGGTTGGTGGAATAGGTTGACCTTGAGTAGGAACAGTATAGCCATTCTTTGTAATATCCCATGTGTCCTTTCCAATGCAATTCATATGTGTTTCCATCCTGATCTTTCATATGCCATAGTTAGTTCTATTAAGCTTGAGACTATCCTTCCTAAAATAGTTTGAAGACATTGGATCTTCTCAAGTTGTTAGACTTTTGCAAAAAGAGGACTATGCTTTGATACCAATTGTTAGGTCTCGAAGGCAACTAAGAGGGGGGGGGGAATCAATTGTCCAATAAATACAAACCAAAACTAACTTAACCAAACTTTAATATTGATAGAGAGTTTAACAGTTAATTGTAGTACCGGTAAAGTTTAATGCATGAAACAAAAATATAAATAACATACACAACACATAACACAGTTATTTGTACGTGGAAACCCTGTAAGGGGAAAAACCATGGTGGGAAACCTTACCCACAATCATATGATACTACTACAGATAGTATGTGTGTACAATATGGAGTCTACACATGTAGAAAGGCCAACTTTCTAGAGCTCACTGCTCAATCACAAAATGGGAGTCACACTGACTACAATTGGATGGTTAAATCCAATGATAATGTATTGCTTAATATAGCATCTCCATATGCTGGATTCAGTATTGGTTAAGCTTTTATTTTCCTTCTTCAAACCTTCCTTCAATCTTGAATGATTTCTGTGTGTATAGCTCTGCTTATATTCATATATACCTTATTACAATCCTTTTCCACATGCTTCCACACAATCTCATAGATGAGATCTTACATATATACCAAAACCTAAGACCAAATGAGTAGGCCGACTCACTAAGACATTACAACAAAATCAATTATAAATGAATCAATATGCGATGCATGATGTCGACTCAATGCATTTACAATAACAATAAATCATCTTCATGACATGTCGTGCTGATCTGAAATAGATATGCTTGTCGGTCCATAGCCTAGACCTATTTACTGATAACAACAAATATGTAAACCCAATTAGACCAATGAACAAATCACCAAAACCAAGTAGTCTCCAAGTCATTCCAAGTGTCGGTGAACCAGATACCGGTGACTGTGCATAAGTCACTGAACATGCCGGTGAACATAACCAAAGATCTCTAAGTATTTCTCAAGTGTTGACAAGTGTTAACATCAATGACAAAACCATATCAACATATCCAAAATACCAACAGTGCCAAGTCTCTCAGTCGCAAAATGATCAAAATAAAAAATTGATCTAATGGTGAAAACCATCTAATGGTAGTATTAGATCACAAAAAAAAGTAAAAACAAAGGACGTATCAGATGGTGAAAACCTCTTTGAGGCGCCTGAAGATGAGAGACTCGACACTCTTCCTGAACATTACTAGGAGAGATCACCCATCTTGATTGAGCCAACTCAATCACTAAATATCAGTATTGAAGTAGCAACCAGAACCACACATTTGGTAGAATCACTAACGAAAAAAGAAAAACCCGACCTTTTCAAATTCTTCAAGGAGAAGCAAATCAACTTTGCTTGGTCTTATGCAGACATGCTCAGAATAGATCCAAGTCTCATCATGCATCACTTGTCAATCACTCCTAGAGCTAAACCTGTCAAACAAAAGCTAAGAAAGATGAACCCACATTTCGCCATATTGGTTAAAGCAGAGCTGGAGAAGCTACTAGATGTTGGTTTCATCCAACCTATTGACTATGCCAAATGGATCTCTAACATTGTGTCGGTATCTAAACCAGATAAAATCATCATGATTTGTATAGACTTCGCGGATCTCAACAAGGCTTGTCTGAAGGATGAATTTCCTTTACCAAGCATCGATACCATTGTTGATCTAACAATAGGACATTCTATGTTATCCCTCATGGATGGTTTTTCTGGTTGCAACCAAATCAAGATAACTCTAGAGGATCAGGATAAAACTGCATTCACATGTCCATGGGGTACATACTGCTGGAACGTCATGCCTTTTGGCTTGAAAAATATTGGTGCAACCTATCAGAGAGAAATGACAATAATCTTCCATGACATGATGCATAATTCTATGGAGGATAATGTAGATGATTTGCTAGGCAAATCTTTCACAAGAGCAGAACACCTAGACATTCTTGATAAAATCTTTCAATGACTAGAGAGATAAAATGTCAGATTGAACCCTAAAAAATGTGTTTTTCGAGGTCACATCCAGAAAACTCTTGGGCTACATTTTATTAGAAAAAGGCATCGAGGTGGATCCAGCAAAGGTTCAGGCTATCATGGAAATGCCACCTCCAAGGAACATTAGCTAGCTATGATCTCTTCGAGGCAGGCTATAATCTATCAGTTGATTCATTGCTCAATTGGCGGACAAATGTCTCCCATTCAACCATCTACTTCATAAAAATGTACCTTTCAGATGGGAGGACAAGTGTGCAGAATCATTCCATCAGCTGAAGCAATATCTCATGAATCCACCTATTTTAGTACCACAAATAGCGGGAAAGCCACTCATCCTCTACATATCAGCAACAAAAGTGTCACTGGGGGCATTACTAGCACAAGAGGACTCAATGGGAAAGGAAAGAGTCATCTATTACACTAGTAGGATGCTGAATGGATATGAACTCAATTACACTTTCAACAAAAAAGCTTGCTTAGCTATAATGTGTGCTTCCCAAAAGCTACGACACTATATGTTAGCTCATACTATCAAGCTAGTGGCAAAGATCAACCCACTAAAGTATCTACTCAGCAAAGCCACTCTCACAGGGAGATTAGCAAAATGGGTCATGATCCTAAGCGAGTTCAACATTCAGTATATAGAACGAAGGGCTATCAAAGGACAAGCAATAGCAGATCAACTGGCAGAAACACCTCTACCAGACAAACACCCACTACAGGTGGAATTTCCAAATATAGATATGCTCACTGTTGCACCAAAGAAATGGACCCTATACTTTAATGGATCCTATACACAACATGGATCAGGTGCTGGCATCTTGTTCGTCACTCCCGAAGGACACACAATTCCGCAATCCTACAGATTGATGTTCTCATGCACCAATAATATCACCGAGTATGAAGCTCTAGTGACAGGTATCAAAATAGTTGTGGAATGGAAAATCACAGACTTAAAACTTTATGGGGACTCTTAATTAGTTATAAATCAAATAAATGATGACTATCAGACAAAATATGATAAGCTAATGTTGTACAAACGCATGGTGGATGATTTAAAAAAAAATACTTTGTACGTATCATATTTGAGTAGATTCCAAGGCTAGACAACAAAGTTGTTGATGCAATGGCCACCATCACGTCACTTCTACAAATTCTAGATAAACAGAATCACTATGAATTCTTGGTGGAGCAATTGTTTTCCCTAGCTTATGACAATTCAAAATCACAAGTCATCTGTGCCCTAAACGGTTATGATTCCCCCTTATACGGGAAGATCTATGCCTACCTCAAAGACAATACCCTCCCACCAAACCTATCTTGTAACAAAAAATGAAGCTTTATTTGACAAGAAGCCCACTATACCTTAACCGCTGATACACTTTATCGTTGAGGTCTTGATAGTACTCTTCTTTGATGCCTCGATCATAACAAATCTGACTCTGCCCTACATGAGTGTCAGGAAGGTATTTTTGGTACACATTCAAGTGGTCCTACTCTTGCCAAGAAACTACTAAGGATGGGATATTATTGGTCGGCAATGGAGAAAGAGTCCTATCAGTTTGCTACTAAATGTCGTAAGTGTCAAATTCATGGTAACCTCATACATGCACCAGTGCAAGAGTTGCAACTATTCACTATATCTTGGCCTTTCTGTGAATGGGGACTCGACCTAGTGGGAAAGATTCATCCTTCCTTGTTAAATTGACATAAGTTCATCATCACAACCACTGAGTACTTCACCAAGTGGATTGAGGCAGTTCCATTGACTATAGTGACTGGAAAACAGCTAGCTTCCTTCATTGTGAATTACCTCATATGTCAGTACAACATCCCTAGTTCCATTATCACAGATAATGGAAGACGTTTCAAGAATCAGGATGCACAAGAGATTTGTGAGAGATTCTGTATCCAACATCACTTTTCAACACCTTATTATCCACAAGGGAATGGCCAAGCAGAGGCCTCAAACAAGACAATATTGAAAATCCTCAAAAAGACAGTTAATGATGCTAGTAAAGACTGGCATGTCTAGCTTAATCATCCACTTTGGCCTACATAATGAGTATCTGTACACCTACATGAGCTACACCATACTCATTGGTGTATGGATTAGAAGGTATCCTACCTATTGAGGTAGAGATTCCATCACTCTGAGCGTCATTAAAAGGCCTTATTCCAGTGAGGAATATCGAGTCAACAAGTTGCAAGAGCTCGAGATGCTAGATGAGCGTCGCCAATGTGCCTTTGATCATCTCAAGGCATATCAACAATGAATGTGCAGAAGCTACAATCACAAAGTCATCCCAAGGGCTTTCAAAATTGGTGACCTAGTCCAAAAGGAAAATCCCCGGAATCAGCAAGATCGAGAAAAGAAAGGGAAATTTTAATCTAACTGGTTGGGACCCTTTGTCATCATATCAGCTTATGGATCAGGAGTATATCAGTTATCAACTTCAGAAGGGGACATGCTTGATGAGCCAACCAACAACATCCATCTGAACAAATTCTACACTTGAGTTGACCAATGCACGGATCAAGCAAAAAAAAGAAAAAAATAAAAAAAGTATCAAAAATCATCACTAGGGTGAAAACTTGGCAAACAGGCACCTTGTGACACAAAAAAATAAAAAAATCAAGAAAAAAAAAAGAAAAACAAATAAAAAAGTGCAATAAAAACAAGTGGTGAAAACCTGAAAACATGTGCCATTTATGATAGAGCAGCTCCTCTATTTATCAGTACTCACATCATATCTTTGGCTCCATCTGATCTAAGCCCATAGCCATCACATAACACTTATACACACAACATTATCCCGGACATACTTAGCATAATCAATGTCCTTGATTTATCTGAATTAGTTATCCAAATCATATCCCACCATGTCTTAGTGATCAGTGTAAATATCCATATCAAAGTCGTATCAACAACAAGGGGCAAAATCCTGACCTTGCTGGGGGCATTTTGCCTTGAGGGTTTTTGACATCAGACCAAACACGCAACAAAACAACAAAGATCAGAACAACCAACAATGACAACAATGATACAAGAGGCTAGACATCAAGGAATTGAACTGATTTGAACTAAACAAATGATCTATTTGCAAGATGTTTTATTTGACAAAAAAACTTTTTAGATGGCATGCATGCTTACTTATGGTTGTTGATTTTTGCTTATCATATCTCCTAAGTGACTTAAGGGTGTCTCAATGACTAGAGAAGCAAGGAAGGAATGTGATGTTTTCTTTGTTTGTTGTTTGGGAGTGAAGCCTTCTACTATACCAATTTGTCTTATGATGTGATCAGGCAACATATTACTTAAGACATTTCAGATTTGTATGGGACAAAGGTTAACTCTTGTCTGTTTTATGCAAGCAACACTCGGGTCATCTTGGTTCAATTATACCTCGACACTTGTGTCACCTTGCAATATCAAAATCCATTAAGTTATACTCAGGTCATTATGGTTAATTATACCATGATGCTTTGTCAACTTTCAACAAATCAAGGCCCGATGATGAAAACAAAAGAAGCACTGGCACTTTGATCAAAACAAATGGAAACATTTGAGAATGAGAATGCATTAGTTTCATTATCATTATCATCTTAATCTTGCATTAGGTTGCATATCATTATCACTATCATTACCATATCATATTAAGATCACATTAGGTTGCATATCATTTTAATCTTGCATTAGTATCATTTCATTATCATCTTAATCTTGCATTAGGTTGCATATCACTTTTGCATTATTATCATTTCATTATCATTGTCATCTTAAAATCGCATTAGGTTGCACATCATTATCATATTAATCACGCATGTAGGTGCATTCTCACTATAATTATCATTATCACTATCATTACCATATCATCTTAATCTTGCATTAGTATCTGTTAGGACCCAAGAGGCAACTGAGAGGGGGGGGGTGTTGAATCACTTGACTATGAATTTCAACCCAAATACAACTTAAGAAAACTTGATACTTAATACCAGTAAACCAAACTTAATATCGGTTGATAGATTAGTAGTTAATATTAATACTGATGAAACTTAATACATAAAATAGAAAGAGAAACAATATCCACAACACATAACACAAAGATTTGTATGTGGAAACCCTGTAAGGGGAAAAACCACGGTGGGAAACCTTACCCACAATCAGATGATACTACTGCAGATAGTATGTGTATACAAATGGGGTCTGCACATGCAGAAATGCCAACCGCCTAGAGCTCACTACTCAATCACAAAATAGTAGTCACATTGACTACAATTGGATGGTTAAATCCAATGATAATGTACTGCTCAAAGTAGCATCTCCAATGTTGGATTCAGTATCTGTTAAGCTCTATTAATCACTTTCAAACCTTCCTTTAACCTTCTCTATGGTCTACTCATATGATCTTCAATATTCACACATACCATGTTACAATACCAGAAACCATATATCGTTACATTCCTATTACATTATCTCACAAATGAGATCTTACATATATACCAAAACCTCAGACCAAATGTGTAGGTCGGCTCACTAAGAATATTACAATAAAATCAATTACAAACAAGTTAAGATATGATGCATCATGTCGGCTCAATACATTTATAATAATATCCAATCAATGAATTATCTCCATAACGTGTCGTGCTGATCTGGAATAGATAATGCATACCGGTCCATAACCTAGATCAATTTTCTAGTAACAAAAAATATATCAACCCATTTAGACCAATAACCAAAATACCAAAACCAAGTATCCAAACCATGTCTTTGACATAACCAAGTGATCTCTAGATGATAACAAGTCATCCGCAGTGCCGGTGAATAATATATCAGTAACTGTGCATAGGTCACTGAACATGCCAGTGAACACAAAGTGTCGGTTCATCATAACCATAGATCTCCAAAAGGATAAGCGTTGACATCAATGAAAAAACTAATGCAACACATCCATAATACCAACAATATCCCCCTTTGGCATTCATGGCAAGACAAGATAGAAAAACATCTAAGTGCCAAAACAGAATGCCAAAAACCAAAAACCAACAATCTGCAGAATAGATCAATACCAGAAATCAAAATCAAAATGCAGAGAGTATATATCTCCCTCCCAATGAATAATCTCCCCCCAAAGGATAATGTTTCCTACATACAAATTTTTTCTATAGATATCTCTCACCCTTTGACATCAAATTCCAAAGCAATACAAATACTAGAACATACAACCAACTCGTATAACCAATTACAATAGCCAATTGCAATAACCAATTACTCCCCCTAAGAAGTAGCTCTCCTCCATCAAAGCCAGAAAAAGGTTTCTCTGTTATTTCTATCGATTTGATGCCAATCTTTAATTGTCTAAGTCTCTACTGGTGAGGGTATTACCCCAAGCTGCTCTCTAAGATATTCAAAAGTTTCCTTAGGCAAAGGCTTAGTAAAGATATCTGCAATCTGCTCTTTAGTATTCACATAAACCAATCTCACTTCTTTTGCTTCAACATTCTCTTTCAGAAAATTATATTTGATAGAAACATGTTTAGTCTTAGAGTGGAATACCAGATTCTTTGATATATCAATTGCTATTGAATTATCATAATAAATGATTATAGGTTCTTTGCATTTTACCTTGATGTCCTTCAACATTTTCTTAATCCATAATACTTGAGTACAATTAGTTGTTGTTGTAACATATTCTGATTCTGTTGTTGATAATGATGTACAACTATGTTTCTTGCTCAACCATGAAATCAATCTTCTACCAAGAAAGAATGCTTCGCCAGTGGTGTTTTTTCTGTCATCTACATCTCCTACCCAATTTGCATCGGTGTATTGATGAATACTAAGAGGGGGGGGTGAATTAGTATGCCAAAAATCTCTGCACTTAAACACTTTGCAAGACTAACAGTAAACTGGTAAAACAGTTTAACATACAAGCTAGTTAACACATAGACAAACCAAATATCTAATAATGCATTCACCCACAGAAGCAAAAACACCATCACACAAGATTTTGACATGGAAACCCAAATGGGAAAAACCACGGTGAGATGGAAATCACAAGTAACTATCTGCAGAATAGGAACTAGACCGGTTAAGGTCTTACAATATTCTTTACCAGAACAGATCCTGTTAGGAATCTCAATCTTTGTTAGGAGACAAGTTCGATTAAAGACTACCTTGCTAGAGGATTTTAGATCCACAGATGTGAACCACCTTGTTAGAGGATTTACAAAAGGCTTTTGGGCCTACCTGGTTAAGGGCTACAAACTTGTCAAAGATGTGAGTAATCAACAAGTGTTTGATCTAGCTAATAGCACAGAATGCTCAGTTAGATCCTTGATAGCTCGTTCCTAATACATTCCAGCATTACTTCAGTCTTCTACACATTCATATTCTCTCCAACTCCTTAATCACCTTAAACCCTAGCAACAACATAAACTTTTTCTACAACCACATCAACAACCTAAAACCCTAGACATGATGTCCTTATAAAGGAATCTGGTTTCATGTCGGTCCAATAAGATTACATTACAATTTCCTAGGTTCAATGAACCTAGACATTCTTGGTAACACAACACAAAAAGAATCATTAAAGTGTTAGCATCGTCAAACAATCAGTGGATGGTTACTCATCACAAAATGCCGGTTGGTAACTCATCACAGAGTATTACCAGTTCATACAAAATGCCGGTTGCCGATTTGACAAAAATGAAGACTGGTAAAAATGTGTTATGCCGCTTGAATCCCTCGTACCGCTTGGGATCCACGAACTGCTTGGGGTCAACATGCCACTTCAGACCGGGAAGCACATTCTGCAAAACACCAATAGTCTAAAGACTATAATACAACATACCAGTTGGAACAAATACCGGTTGTGCTCTAACTCATACATATAAAGGAGATCTCAATGCAAGTGTGTGTCCATCAATGACGATCACAACATAAACATAAAAAAATGCCAACAATCTCCCCCTTTGGTATTGATGGCAACACTTAGGAAAATAAAATTTTGACATCTAAGTGTTTTACAACAAAATCATGCCATTAGCAAAATTTCTCCCCCTAAGCATATACACTATCCCTTTAACAATACAATGTATAACACTTTTGCATATAGAGCATAAACATTGAGATATTCAGAGCATATATCAAAATTTTGATTACCAGATACTTCTCCCAAATAGAATTCTTCTCCCCCTTTGCCAACAATGACAAAGTACAGCTGAACAACTCTGTTTTCATTTGATATTAAAATAATAAAAGTTTATGACAATAAGGAATAATACCTGTCAAAAATAGATTTAAAGTCCTAGAAGAATTGTTTCATCGATAAAGACTAGGACTCAAGTAGGGAGGTGGCTACTTCTTTCTCTGTCTGCATCTGGGAGACCTGTTCTTCCATGGCATCAATTGTGCTCATCTCCTATGTAACTATTAAGGCATCCAGGTTTAGATAACACTTCTGAAAAATTTGTAATCGTGGGAGTAGAACCAGTTGTAGCTCCTGCAAATCTCTAGACCGGGTGTTGATCTCTTGCTCCATTTTTGCTGATTGGATGTGAAACCGATGAATGGTTTGCCCATAAGTTGTAAAGGAATCATAAGGTGGCTTGAATGTGTTTGTGTAGGACTGTAAGTCTATTTGAAGCTTTTTCTTCTGAGCTAGCACATCATCATAGAACAGATGGGGTTGGTAGATCTTGCTGAGTAGTAGATTCCCCTCATCCAGAGCGTCCCTTATATCCTTTTGTTCTTTCTTTAGTTCAGACTGGAGCTCATTCAACTTCTTCACCAAAGCTATATTAAGAGCTTTTTGATGCTCCTTCTTGACATTTGCCTCTGCTCCCTCTTCTAGGCTCTGCACCTGATCATCCACTACTGTTCATAGGAGCTTTAGTTTGGCCAGTGATGATTCAGTGTTGGGAAGGTTAGTACCGGGTATCAAACCGGTAAGAGTGTCCACAACCACTTGAATTACATCCTGCTCCTTCTTCCTTCGTATGTTTTCAAGCTATTCTTCAGCAACTTTGATGCTTTGCATCAGCTCCATTTCACTTGCAGACTGGAGGTCGATAGGACTGGTCAGGTCAGCCGGTTTGGCTTGACCACTAATTGCCTTCGGAGTCTCCATCTGGGTTCTCTTTGCCGCTTCTCTCTCCTTATCCTCTTCTTCTTTTTTCTTCTCCACTTCTCTCCTCTTCTCCTCTGCTTTGTCTTCCTCAACCTTTTTCTTTTCTTCTTCCTTCTGCTTCTCCTCTTCTTTCTCTTCCTCTTCCTTCTTCTTTTTCTCTGCTTCTCTCCTCTTTTCCTCTGCTTTGTCTTCTTCAGCCTTTTTCTTTTCTGCTTCCTTCTTCTTCTCCTGTTCCTTATCTTCCTCTCTGCTTCCTTCTTCTTCTCCTATTCCTTATCTTCCTCTTCTTTCTTTTTCTTTTCATCTTCTTGCTTCTTTTTCTCTTCTTCATCCTTCATCTTCTTCTCCTCTTCATCTTTCTTCTTCTTCTCTTCTTCATCCTTTTTCTTCTTCTCTTCTTCATCCTTCTTCTTCTTCTTCTCTTCTTCACCCTTTTTCCTCTTCTCTTCTTCATCCTTTTTCCTCTGCTCGACCCGTTCCTTTGCTGCTTCTTGTCTATCTTCGGCTTGCTTATCAACCGGTTCAGTCTGTTGCTCCTGTCCTGTTGCCTTAGATGGTGTTTCCTGAGTAACATCTTCTACATCCAAGGCATCGACATCAATAGTGTCGACTGGTTCATCAACCAGATTTCGTTCATCATCAAGTACTTTGTCTGGTTTGGATATAATCGGTTCTTTCTCAGCTTGCCGGTTGGCTTCAGCCACTTGATGCATCTTCAGAGCTTCTAGAGCACGGGTGTGTGTATCCTTGAGCACTTCCTTACCCTTCCCTTCCAGTAACAGGAGTCTTCTTCTTCTCATGAAGAAAAGACCTTTGTATTTGTTCATTACATCGAACAGTTCCGAATTTGATACATCAGGAAAATGTTCAGCAAAAACTTTTTTCTCTCATTTCCTGTTCTCGCTCTATGGCAATGCGCCATTTATTATCTAAGGACTTATACAAAGAATCCGATGTTTTAGATCTAATTTCTGAAGGCGACCGGTCATTAACACATAAATACTGAATTATTTGCTTTTCAACCGCTTCCTTTTCATCATCATTAAAGTCATCAAAATACTCAATTAAATCATGTAGCAATTTTCTCCTAATATTCTTTATTGTTCTTTGACAATGTGTCAAAGGTTTATAGGAAGAGATATCTATATTTACCAGTGTAGATGATGCCGATTCATTCTTTGTCTTCTTTCTTGTCTATCTCACCTTCTTGGCCTGCTCCTTAGACACAGTTTCCTCTGAGTCTAGTGTATTGCTTTTTGTCTTCCTTTTCCTCTCGAAGACTTTAGCCAGTGTTGCTTCCGGTTTCTTCTTGGTCAGTGACCGTTTGGTCACTTTTGGACTCGCTGTTGTAACCGGTGCAGATGCAGATGGCACTTCTTTTCCCTTCTTCACTGAGGGCTCTTTTCCTTTCTTTGTTGGTGGTTCCTCAACCGGTGTTATCCTCTCTAGGTAGGTGTCGGTTCTCTTTGCCTTAGGATCAAGCAGTGAGGCATACCCTTCCAGCATATCATACATCACCTCATAGCCCATTGGCTCCACTTCTTCCATTCTAGGCTCAACAACCTCCATTATGCATTGATCCACCTTGATGGTGAAACATATATCATCTTCATATTTCTTGATGATGTCACATGATATTCTCATTCTTTGGCTCATTTTCTGTCTGAACTCATCAAAATACTTGTTCAGAACTTCAGTGTAATCGATTCCCACTACTTGCAAACTTTCCTTTATTTGTTTGGTAACCGGTTGGTCCGCTGACCACTGAATGTCTCCCACTCCTGGGAAGTTTCCTTGAAAGTAAAAGAACAACCCAACTAATAGTTGTCCAAACTTGAACCTTAGTGCATTATCTTGTTTGATCGACTTCAGATTCAACAAGAGTTGCCTTTGCATACCAGTGAATAGGTCAAATGATGCATCCTCCTTGATCATCCAGTAAGCGGCATTTACCGCTGCAGTAGATATAGAGTTAATTCTGCTGGCTGAGAATGTTCGATATCCAATCACCATACATGCATACTTCACCAGATCTTCCTTGATAGAATTGACGGTCATACCTCGTGAGTCACTCACTGAACCGGTGAACTTGGACATTTCAATTTTTCTTACCGTCCTTAGGGCTGGCACATCCCCTGTATTGTAGAAACTGGTGACGGCATGAATTGCTTGTGGTGGTATATCATGCGTTCTTTCCAGGTACATCTTGTCACCATGAACTCTGCTCAGAATGATCCTAATGTGATCATCTACAAAATCCTCTAGGAAATAAGCAACATTGTGGAGCTTCTTCTTGTCCAAGATACTATACTCCGGTTTGATCTTTTTATCTTGTCCACAGAAAAAACCTAGTTGGGAGTGGATAGCAAGAGACCCTAGGTCTTTGAGTTTACAATCAATATAATATGAGATTCCCTCTTCTACTATAACACCAACCGGAACTTGTGATAGGGCATTATACTTAGACTTGCGTTGAATAAAACTTGCAGACTCGATAGATGCACTAGAACTGGTATAAGATGCAGAAGCCATGATAGAAACTTAAAAACTTGAGAAATACCTTTTGAAACACATGAATTTAGGGCTTTCAGATTCTTCTCCACCTTGCACTCCGTGGTTTGTAGAATCACCGCTTTGCGTTCTTCACTTAACCGTTTGCAATTTGAACTTGAATCTCCTTCAAGGTTTCTTAAATTCTCAGAATCGCAGCACAAATCACTTTGTCGTCGCTCTGCACTCGAAAACCTCCTTTGCTTCAAAAACTAATAGTGAGAAATGATTTGAAAAATCCTTTTAAGCATATTCCTCACCTACTGCAATTAATGCTCCTCCATTAGGGCATAAACCCTAATTTGCCTTTCACCATTTCCAGTCTTCCACCAACTAATAGGTATCAGATGTCGATTAAGGTATTTTACCGGTGTAAACCGGGGGTTTGAAACATTTTTCCGTTTGCTCCCCCTAAGCTTTTCTGAAGCTTAGTTTGTCGGTTCCATGATTTCCACACCAACTGCAGAAACCGGTTCCTCTTGTACCACTGCTAGTTTCTTCTTCCAGGTTTTGTTCATGTCCGCTTGAATAGTGTCAATATCAATGTTTCCTTCCAGAGTGACTGGTATATCATCAGATATGTTCTTTCTTGATCTACAAAATCTGGTAATGTGACCCGGTTTGTTGCAATGATAGCAGATCAATCCAGGTGCTCTCCAAGGTCCATTGTTCATGTTTCCATTCTTCCTTCTACATGTTGCAGCAGTGTGACCATGACCATGACAGACCATACAGTTTTCTCTCCATCTGGTTGCCACTTGATAGCCACTGCTTCTTTGTTGATGATTGAAGGCATTAAACCAGTTGTGATTCCAGTTCACAAAAGGTTCAGGACCAGCTCCTTGGGTCCTCTGAGGATATCTATCAATGTTGTTCATAACTGACCTACATTTAGATGCTCTATGCCCATACTTGTTACATGCATAACAATTACCATTGAATCTATAGGATCTAGGCTTATCATTTAGGAAATAAGGAAAATTGTTGTAAGCCTTGCTCCTACACACATTTGCAGTATGTCGTTCTTTAATATAGTTGAAGCAAACAGGTTTAAACTTTTTCTTACCTTTATCCTTTGATCCCGGTTGTTTCTTTGATGTTCCAACATTTGTACTAGAGGTCTCACCTTCCTCATGATCAGAATAACCAAGTCCATTGGTATTCTTGACCGGTTTGGCAGATTCAAACTTTTTCTCTAGCTTGACAGTACTCCTGTTGAACTTAGCAAGTATTTCCTTTGACTTGGAGAGTTCTTTGGAAATAGCAGCATTTGTTTCCAATAGGTTTTCATTCTCAGAGATGGCAATGTTCAATTCTCCTTGCATGTCTTCCTTTTCTACTTTGCTTGCATGGAGTTGAGCAGTTAGGGCACTGATCTCTTGTTTCAGCTTGGAGATCTCATGATCTCTTTCTTTCACCAGATCTTTAGCTTTCCTCCGGTTCTCAAGCTCTTGACACATCCGGATAGTCAGTCCTTCCAACTCCTTTCTGAGGTTGGAGTTTGGTTCATTCAACTTATTTACTTCTGCAATGAGGGCTTCCATGTTTGCTTCATCTGAAGAACTATTTTCAGATAACTCCATCAGCTTTTCTGCATGTTCTCTCCTTTTTGCTTGAGAGGCCTTGTATTTGACCATAAGATCATCATAGGCTTGCTCAGACTGAGTGAGCCGATGTGTAAGTTCCCTTATAGAGTATTCCCCCATATCTCTTTCCAAGTGGTTAAACTTATAGAAAGGTAGGCTCTGATACCAATTGATGAATACTAAGAGGAGGGGTGAATTAGTATGCCAAAAATCTCTGCACTTAAACACTTTGCAAGACTAACAGTAAACCGGTAAAACAATTTAACAGACAAACTGGTTAACACATAGGGAAACCAAATAGCTAATAATGCATTCACCCACAGAAGCAAAAACACCATAACACAAGAGATTTTGACGTGGAAACTCAAATGGGAAAAACCACGGTGAGATGGAACTCACAAGTAACTATCTGTAGAATAGGAACCAGACTAGTTAAGGTCAGACTGGTTAAGGTCTTACAATGTTCTTTACTAGAACAGATCCTGTTAGGAATCTCAATCTCTATTAGGAGACAAGTCTGATTAAAGACTACCTTGCTAGAGGATTTTAGATCCACAGATGTGAACCACCTTGTTAGAGGATTTACAAAAGGCTTTTGGGCCTACCCGATTAAGGGTTACAAACTTGTCAAAGATGTGAGTAATCAACAAGTGTTTGATCTAGCTAATAGCACAAACTGCTTGGTTAGATCCTTGATAGCTCGTTCCTAATGCATTCCAGCATTACTTCAGTCTTCTACACATTCATATTCTCTCCAACTCCTTAATCACCTTAAACCCTAGCAACAACATAGTCTTTTTCTACAACCACATCAACAACCTAAAACCCTAGACATGATGTCCTTATAAAGGAATCTGGTTTCATGTCAGTCCAATAGGATTACATTACAATTTCCTAGGTTCAATGAACCTAGACATTCTTGGTAACACAACACAAAAAGCACTGTTAAGGTGTCGACACCGTCAAACAATCGGTGGATGGTAATTCATCACAAAATGTTGGTTGGTAACTCATCGCAGAGTATTACCGGTTCATACAAAATGTCAGTTGCCAGTTTGACAAAAATGAAGACTGGTAAAAATGTGTTATGCCTCTTTAATCCCTCGTACCGCTTGGGATCCATGAACCGCTTGGGGTCAACACGCTGCTTCAGACCGGGAAACACATTCTGCAAAACACCAATAGTCTAAAGACTATAATACAACATATCGGTTAGAACAAATACCGGTTGTGCTCTAACTCATACATATAAAGGAGATCTCAATGCAAGTGTGTGTCCATCAATGAAAATCACAACATAAACATCAAAAAATGCCAACATGTATGCACATAAATCAAAATTTTCATCTTTAGGATACCATAAACCAAGATTTGTTGTGCCTTGTAGATACCAAAAAATCCTTTTTACTGTTGATTCATGATTTTCTTTAGGATTACTCTGAAATCTTGAAACAATACATATTGCATTCATTATATCAGGTCTTGTTTGTGTCAAATATAGTAAACCTCCAATCATGGATTTATATCTTGTCAGATTAACAAGAGTTGAGTCATCCTTCAATGTCAATTTATCACTTGTAGTCATAGGAGTACTTACCGGTTTAGAGTTTTCCATACCAAATTTCTTCAATAGTTCCTTCAAGTATTTTGTTTGACATATGAATATACCTTTGTCAATCTATGAAATCTGCAATCCTAAAAAGTATTTTATCTCCCCAATCATAGACATTTCAAATTCTTCCTGCATCTTATTAGCAAAGTCTTTACACAATCCATCTTCTCCTCCAAAAATGATATCATCAACAAAAACTTCAATAACCAAGATGTCATCATTAATCACTTTGAAATATAAGTTCCTATCAACATTACCTTTAGTGCAACCAAGCTTCAAACATATTTGTCCAATCTAGCATACCAAGCTCTAGGAGTTTGCTTCAATCCATACAAAGCTTTCCTTAATCTGCAAACCATATCTTTATCATTTTTTAATGAAAATCCATCAGGCTGTTCAATATAAACTTCCTCTTCAAGATCACCATTCAGAAATGCACATTTTACATCCATCTGATATACTTTATAGTTCTTGTGTGCTGCAAATGCAAGAAATAACTTGACTGCCTCAATTCTAGCTATCGATGCAAAGGTTTCATTGTAGTCAATTCCCTCTTTTTGTGAATATCCTTTACACACTAATCTTGCTTTGTTTCTGATTACCTCACCATCTTCATTGAGTTTATTTCTAAATACCCATTTAGTTCCAATTACATTTTTGTCTTTAGGCCGGGGAACCAATGTCCATGTATTATTCTTTTCAATTTGTTCTAATTAATCTTCCATTTCTTTAATCCAATGTTTATCTTCACATGCCTCAATAACAGATGTTGGTTCAATTTGAAAAATTAAGCATACATCTTCATTTGCTAGTCTTCCTCTTGTCATAACACCTTGATACTTATTCCCAATTATCTGACTTTCAGAGTGATTCAGTCTTACATACCTGGGTTTGTTCATTTGTTGTTGTTCTTTAGTCACTATGGAATTCTCTGATGATGCTAGTGAGACTGGATCCACACTCTGTACTGATGCACTCTCTATTGGTTCATTTATGATAATCTCAACTGTCGGTTCAGAATCTATAGACCTTGAATTTCCTCTAAATTGTTCATCTATCTTCACATTAGCACTTTCAATGATTTTATGCAATCTTTTATTAAAACATCTATATGCCTTTCTCTTATATGAATAACCAATAAATATTCCTTCATCACTTCTAGGATCAGATCTGAAATATTTAAGAGTAGGAGTATTACCAAACCATAGTTCATAAAGGGTCTTACCGGTTTCACCTTTGATGTGAACTTTATTAAAAGTGTAAACCATTGTATTTACTACTTCTCTCCAGTACACATGAGGTAGATTTGCTTCCAATATCATGTTCTAGTTGCATCTAGAATAGTTCTGTTCTTCCTTTCCACAATTCCATTCTATTGAGGTGTCTGAGGTGCTGATAGTTGTCTTTTGGTTCCATTCACTTCACAGAAGGTATTAAACTCCTTAGATGTAAATTCTCTTCCTTGATCTAATCTTAAACATTTGATTTTCTTACCGGTTTCATTCTCTGCCATTGCCTTGAATAGTTTGAATTTTCCAAAAGCTTCCGATTTCTCCTTGAGAAAAGTAACCCAACACATTCTAGAATAATCATCAATAATTAGCATAAAGTATCTATCTCCCTATAAACTTCTTATTCTTGCCGGACCACACAAGTCAGTATGAATTAAATCAAGAACATTATTGGATTTCTCAGAAATACTCTTAAAAGTTGTTCTAACTTGCTTTCCCATTTGACATTCCTTACATACCGGATTATGAGGTCTTACAATCTTAGCTAAAATCCCTTACTACCTTAGTTGAACTAATCTTTACAATGCAATCAAAATTTACATGACAAATTCCCTTATGCCATAACCAACTTTCATCAATATGTGCAATCAAGCATGTCTTTTCATTGTTATTCAAATGAAAGATATTACCTCTAGTTTGATTACTGGTTGCAATCTCCAAACTAGTTCTATTCATGATTTTGCATTTACCATTCTTGAACTATAACTGAAATCCCTTTTCAACTAATTGACCAACACTCAAAATATTATGCTTCAAACCTTCAACATAATAAATGTTGTCAGTATTGTGCTTACCATCAAAAGATATAGTGCCTTTTCCTTTGATCAAACAAGCTTTATCATCCCCAAATCTTACTAGACCTCCATTGTATTCGTGAAAAGATAAGAATTTACTTTTATCACCAGTCATATGATGTGAACATCCGCAATCTATGATACATTCATCTTTTTCTTCAATTTTAGCTACCAGGGCCTGCTCTACCGGTGGAATAGTAAGTGTCAGTTGATCTTCTTTTATTACAACAAAAGCCCATCCATTGTTTGTTGGTTCTTCGTCAGAATCATCAGTAACTCCTTCATCAACATAGTAACATGATTTATCTCTATTCTTCTTAAATTTGTATCTCTGATATTCAGGGTTAGGTTTATATGTCCTTTTAGCTTCCTCTCTCAATCTTGCATGTCTATCAGGACATCTAGATGCCATATGACCAACTTTATTGCAATTAAAACATTTAAATGGTGCTTTACCTTCATACTTACTTCCAATAGGACCTTTAGGCATTTTCCTTGCAAATAGTGCTTCAAGTTATTCCAGTTCTTCATTTTCCTTCCTGATATCTTCAAGTTCTTTTGCATAAAGTGCTTTCCAATCAGATTTTTTAGATGATGATGATGATGCTACAGATGATGATGCTTTGAAGGGTAAATCTATCTTAATTGTGGTAATAGGACCAAATTCTTCAAGTTCAAATGCTAAAAGTTTTCCAACCAAGGTATCTCTAGATACTGGTGTATTAGGCATTATTCTCAACTCATTAATAGCAGTTACTTTCATTTTGTATGTCGGTGGCAATTCTCTCAAAACTTTAGAAATAATTTTATCTTCACTTAAGGATCCTCCACAACATTGTATTCCCAAAACAATTTCATTAACCATTTCTATAAAAGCAAAAATTCTTTCATCTTCTTCCATTTTCAAATTTTCATACCTAACCTGGAAGCATTCCAGTTTTGCAATTTTGACAGTGGTATCTCCTTCATTCAGTGTCTCCAATTTATCCCAAATAGCTTTAGTAGTAGATCGGTCTGATAATCCCATGATTTGCTGATCTGACAAGGCGCTCAAGAGTGCGTCTCTTGCTTTGCAATCATTCTCTTGATCCTTACCCAATGTTGGTGGATTAGGTTGTTTTGGTGTAGGACCAACATAGGCATTCTTTGTAACTTCACATATGTCTCTTCCAATGCAATTCAAATGTGTCTCCATTCTGATCTTCCATATACCATAGTTAATTCCATCAAGTTTCGAACTGTCCTTCCTGAAAAAGTTTGTTGCCATAGAATCTCCTCAAGCTGTTAAACTTCTACAAAAAGAGGACTTAGCTCTGATACCAATTGTTAGGACCCAGGAGGCAACTGAGAGGGGGGGGGGTGAATCAATTGACTATGAATTTCAACCCAAATATAACTTAATCAAACTTGATACTTAATACTGGTAAACCAAACTTAATGCCAGTTGACAGATTAGCAGTTAATATTAATACTGGTGATAATGAATGCATAAAATATAAAGAGAAACAACATCCACAACACATAACATAGAGATTTGTACGTGGAAACCCTGTAAGGGGAAAAACCATGATGGGAAACCTTACCCACAATCAGATGATACTACTACAGATAGTATGTGTATACAAATGGGGTTTGCACATGCAGAAAGACCAACCGCCTAGAGCTCACTGCTCAATCACAAAATAGGAGTCACACTGACTACAATTGGATGGTTAAATCCAATGATAATGTACTGCTCAAAGTAGCATCTCCAATGCTGGATTCAATACTGGTTAAGCTATGATAAACACCTTCAAACCTTCCTTGAACCTTCTCTATGGTCTGCTCATATGATCTTCAATATTCACACATACCATGTTACAATACCATAAACCATATATCGTTACATTCCTATTACATTATCTCACAAATGAGATCTTACATATATACCAAAACATAAGACCAAACGTGTAGGTTGGCTCACTAAGAATATTACAATAAAATCAATTACAAACAAGTTAATATGTGATGCATCATGTCAGCTCAATACATTTATAACAATATCCAATCAATGAATCATCTCCATAACGTGTCGTGCTGATCTGGAATAGATAATGCATACCGGTCCATAACCTAGACCAATTTTCCGGTAACAAAAAATATATCAACCTGATTAGACCAATAACCAAAATACCAAAACCAAGTATCCAAACCATGTCTTTGACATAACCAAGTGATCTCCAGATGATAACAAGTCATCCTCAGTGCCGGTGAACAATATAACCTGCTGGTGAACAATATACCGGTGACTGTGCATAAGTCACTGAACATGTTGGTGAACACAAAGTGTCGGTTCATCATAACCATAGATCTCCAGAAAGATAAGTGTTGACATTAATGACAAAACTAATGCAACACATTCATAATACCAATAGTATCATTTTATTATCATTATCATCATGCATCTCATTTTCAAGATACATCTCATCTCATACATCTCATTTTCAAGATACATCTCATATCTTACATCTCATTTTCAAGATACATCTCACATCATACATCTCATTTTGAAGATACATCTCACATCATACATCTCATTTTCAAGATACATTTCATGTTTCAAATCATTATCGCATTTTGCATCACTATCATAGTACATATCATATCACGAACATTTGGCATTCTAGATTGTATTATCCAAAGCACCTAAAATCACAAAAATATGTTAGAAACATTTATGCAATCATAAACATCTACAATCATCAAATCCAAACATCATAGGCATATCACCTTCCAAAAATATAGTATCCATTAGGCATACATTGCAATCATCATAGAAGCATGTAGATCATAAAAATAAAAAATGCACACATCACATCATCTGCAAGAAAAAGTCATATAGCTCATCCAAATCAAAGTAGTTGCATCCATAATATGTATAAGCATATCCACTATCATATCATCATGCATATGTATGACCACATGTTGATTCAAAGGAAAATCAATGATACAAGTCAAAGCTAATCATCAGTGAAATAATAAAATGTCCAAAGTCCCTCGATATCATATCAATAACAATGTCTATCAAATCAAGCAACATCAATATCAAGGAAATCAATGAACATCAATAATCAATGAGATCATTAGAGCATCATATAAGAGCATCAATGAGCATCATATCAATGGGAGCATCAATGTATCATATCAACGAGATCAAAATATAACAATGTACCATATTGAGAGGGAGAATCAAAATACAATGATGTGTGTATATATCAATAAATACATCAGGGTACAATATCAATATCTATGATCATAGTCAAGGGGCAAGATCAGTGTGACCACCTCCAGAACCTGCCAACCAAGAGTTCAAGCTACCTGCACCTGTGCTACTGCTAGGGGAATCCCTCCTAGCCTGGTGACCCCCTCATTGCCTCCATGTCTGCAAGATCCACCTCATTGTGAACTGGATGCATAGCTAGGATCCCGTTGAACTGTCGACATTGTCACAAAGTATAAATCCCTATAATAAGTGGCCCGCTCAGATTGATAGACAAAACTGTAGATAGTCTCGCCTGTCACTCCCTATGTGGTGACCTACCGTAGGGTCTGCACGAGCTCCTCTACCCAACCCCGACAATCCCTCTCAGGATCCCGCTCAGTTATGATCTGAGCAATCTGTGCCTGGGTCGCTTGCAAACCCTGTCGAGCACTATCCCTCTCGGCTTTGGCCAAGTCCCACTCTAAAGACATCGTGGTCACCTGTCTCAACAACTCTGTCACCTGTGCCTAGGCCTGTGTAAGTTGACCTTGTATCCTCAGAATCATGGCCTGTAAACCTACCAATTGTGTTTGTTGTTAATGAAGAGGCACTCTAATATATACCATATGTGGCTGTGATGGTTGTAGATCCTGATCACTAACCTATCAAGGGGCAGGTGGGGGCATATCTATCCTTCGTCGGTGAGCAAGTAGCTGCACATCCTCCTCCTCATCCTCCTCGTCCTGAATTGCCATCCCTCCCAATCCAATCAACCCTCCTCCTCCTTGTCCTAAATTTCCATCCCTCCCAATCCAATCAACCCTCCTCCTCCACCAACCTCCTAAAACTCGGTCTCCTCATCGAAAGAATCATCAATTTTCCCCTTAGATCCGTCATCACTTGAGCTCTCCCCGACCTCCACCACAACAACATCCTTGGCCCGCACTAGCCCTCCTCATCCCAACTGTCCCCTCCACCCACCTCCTCTTCCCCTTACATCTTGCCGATCACCCCTCCTATCTCCTCCCTCATCTCCTCCTCCACCCCCACCACCACCTACTCCCCAATCGTGACCAATCACACCACCTCTACCTCATTTCACACCCCTCCTGCCTCTCCCGCATCCTTGCTTGCCACCTTGATGACCTCCACCTCGACCCTGATCATCATCATCATCATCGACCTCCTCAAGTGTAGTAATAGGCTCTCCTGGCCATGTAAGTCATGAGAAATTATGTGTCATAAAATACTGAGCATACTTAGTTGTCATGCCTGCATCAGATACATCCACTCGCATGTTCCATACACAAAAGGGCAAGGAGTAGAACTCGGCCCGGGCTATGGAAAAATCCACTGTCAACCCCCAATCTATCCTCTCCTTGTGTACCCTAGTGTACACACTCATCCCCTACAACATAGGTTACACACGACCAAACTGTCGATATACCCAAGGAAGAATGAACCGCTCTACAACATAGGGGGTCCTACCCAACAAAAAATTGCTCAAAAACAAATATGGCACCTCAAATACATCCTCGGGCCAAGGCTCACAAAGTTGATATAGCCTCTACACCACTATATCCATAGCATCTAAGGCCCATCTCCAATACTCCAACTTCCCGAGCGTGGGTTGGGAAGCGACCTGGCCATACATTAACATATAGGGTGCTCCTGCTGGTCTAAATCCATCCCCAATCGGATGAGTCATTGCTATATACTCCCATGGCCAAATTTGTAGTGGGGTACACCTGGAAGCTAAATTGGCTGCCTCATCATAAACAACCTGGTGGAGCTCATGATATAAGTGAGCAAGCAGACATATACCCCAATCATATCATGTGCACAACTGCACCATCTATCATAGAACCTGACCCCATCCAACTGACAAACCATGTGACCTCCTGTCAGGAATCAAGAAGCCATCGATCAAGCCTGCCAATACTGAAGGGAGTGGAGCATAAATATCCACCATGTTCTGCCAGGCCACTGAATAACCATAAATATGAGGATCATCAAACACTTCCCATAAAGCATCTATCTTGCCAACCTCCTCCACATCATACATGACCAGCTTTCCTGTAATCAAAATCTGAAGAATCTGATAGATGTCCTCAGGTGCCACTGTAATCTCACTCGTCACTAAATGAAGTGTTATGATCGTTGTGCCACCTCTTGGCTAGCACGGTGAGTAAAGCCCTATTCTTTTGGTAGGAAGGCATCTCTAGCAAGTGTATCAAACCACAAGCCTTTATAACTGCTAAATCATCAGGAGTCAAATGATCTCTCATCAATAAGGTCTTTGGGTATTTCTCCCAGAATTAAAGAACCCCTCGATGGATCTATATCAACAAGGGGGTATTATATCAGTTTTATCTATCCTAAGCAATCAAGCAATCAACAATCAAACAACAGGGGCATCTATCAAATGACAACAATCATGACATCACACAATGACTATCGTATAATTCAAACAAAAACCATATCGAAATCAAGCTTCATATCAAGAATCAATCAATCAGTCCCATATCGAAAACCAAAATAAGTCCCATATCGAAAAGCAAATCAAGACCCATATCAAAAACCAAGCATCATATCACAAATCAAGACCTATATCAGCAAACCAAGTTCCATATCAACAACATGATCCATATCAAAAACCAAGTTCCATATTGACAACAAGATCCATTTCCAAGACCAAGTATCATATAAAAAAAAACACCATATCGAACACACAAACCATATCAAAATCAGGACCCATATCGACAAGAGACCCATATTGAAATCCAGACCCATATCAAAATTTGACTCATACCAACCAAGAACCATATCGTCTTTGACCCATATCGAAATCAAACCCATATCGAATTCAGAATCATAATGACTTTGAGCCATATTGAAATCACACTCATATCAAATACAGACCCATATCAAAAATTGACCCATATCGATAAGTGACCCATATTGATCTTGAAACATATCGACTTTGATCGACGTGATCCATATCGAACTGACTCATATCGACAACCGACTAATACTAGCCTGCGACACAAAAATCAACAGATCAACATCACATCGACACAAATTGACACATCAACAAGGTGTAAAACTTCATCACGAACGTAAAAATCAAAATTACACATGTTGAAAATTTCTTAAAATTCAAAAAATTGTGCGTTGTT
This sequence comes from Cryptomeria japonica, assembly GCF_030272615.1. Lineage (NCBI taxonomy): Eukaryota > Viridiplantae > Streptophyta > Pinopsida > Cupressales > Cupressaceae > Cryptomeria > Cryptomeria japonica. The sequence continues at coordinate 664,396,029 of NC_081406.1, read as the reverse complement.
TCATATGTGCTAAAATAGACATTATATGCGCTTTTTCAAATGCGCTATTTGATCCATCAAATGCGCTAATTTATCAATCAAATGCACTATTTTATCAATCATCTGCGCTAAAATGTTTATCATATGCGCAAAAATAAACCTCATATGCACGATAATCCTAATCATATGCGCTAAAATCCTAATCATATGTGCTAAAATCTCTATCATATGCGCTACAGAAATATTCAAATGCGCTAAAATAAAATTCGTATGCACTAAAAACCTAATTAAATGTGCTAAAAGATTCAAAAATAAAAAAGGCGGAAAAAGAAAACCCTAGCGCTAAATTTTTTCAAAAATCTAGAAAAAAATTGACTAAATCTAAGCTACAAATTCATGAGAAGGGTTAGAAAATCCAACTCACCGGTGGACCATATTCTAGAGGTCATTGATGTCGCTAAACTTGCTCGAATCAATGAAGATGGTAAGGGGGTGTTATTTTTCCTCTCCACTCAAGAGCTCCAATCTCCAAAGCCAAGTGCACAAATGAGGTGGAAATGGGCCCTTGGAGGCTTATATAGCCCATGCTGACGCAGGTAGTTGTGATACCTTAGTGGACGTGTGGGGCATGTACGCATTATCCCCACATAGTCCTAGAACCCCACTTTTAAATCATTTTTTAAATAAAATGTATCGGGCGATAAATTAAAAAAATAAAAAAATAAATTTAAAGTCCAAACAAAAAAAAATAAAATTTAAACATCACTAAAAATTCAAAAATCGTCATGCTTCGCATTGCTCTCTCGGAAACCAAAGTTTTTCTCAATCTATCACTCGAGGGGGCATATCATCATTTTCATATCAAATCTCCATATCAGTCTCGTATTAGCTCCATATCAACCAATCAAAATCACATCAGCGTATCATATCGAAATCAATTTTTCATATCTAGGGAATCATATCGACAATTTTGGCGACAACATCATATCAAAATATTTGACGACAAATTGAGCGTTTTTAGAACATGTGGACTCAAAGAGGGGCAAAATGTAGACACCTAAAAGTTGCATAATGAATTAAGTGAATTTCATTCATTTAATTATCCCTAATTCTTCCAATTAATTAAATTAAGAATTAATTAATATCCCTATTCTTCTAATTGACCTTTTAATCGAATTAAAGATTTGATTAAATCTCCTTCTTCTAGTCAAACCTATTAATTAAACTAAGGTTTGATTAAGTACCCTTATCCATTTGATTAAATAAATCTTATTTATTTGATTAAAATCTCTTTTTCCAATTTTAATTAAATCTACATTTAATTAAAATCCGCTTTTCCATTTAAATAAATCAAAATTTATTTGTAAATCCCCCCACTTGCAAAATCCTACAAATACATGTTGGCAATTGACACTCATCCGGGATCATGGTGTTGTCATTGATGGCAACACACATCATTTTAGGCTGGATGCTTATCTGATATTCAAGGTTTAACATCCGGCATTCAGAGGAAACCGAAAAGCAAGGGAAACCGACAAACTAGGAACTGGTATTTGGAGGTCGACATAGGAGATTGATCCGATGAAGGTTTTAGCGGCAATGGTCACGAAGATTAATGTTTATATTTTTGTCTAAGCAGACATGTATTTATCTTTTGTAATATGATTGTAAGTTGACATAAGGCATTCATGTTTATGTATGTAAAGGGTATATGTCAGTTCGGCTAGGTCATTTTAGAATATAGATGTGATAGGTTATGTGATATTATGCAAGCGAGATATTGATCGACAAAATGTGAATGTAATGATCTGTAGTCGGTCTTGGTTGTTTGTCAAGAGGATTGGGAAGTGAAAAAGGTTACCAGTAAGGAAGGAGATAGTGATAACCGATACAGACAATGCTTAAACCAGAACTCATCCAACATATTAGATGCACACTCAGAGTTTAGAATTTTGTTTGTGTTGGAATATGATGAAGCGGTGATATTGTATGTTGTCATTGATGTCAATAGGTGAACTAGTATGAACTGGTATGAAGATTGGAAGCGGTTATGGTCAATTGGGATGGAGTGGACTGGTGTCGGGGTTCACTAAGTGTGACTATCGATTGGTAGTCTATGTTCAGCTCTAGGGTTTCCAGTTTGGCTTATGCGATGCAATCGATGATATTTTGTGATGAGTTAGTTAAGAGATAAGGATAAGATCATGGTGCCATGTCAGCTATGTGCTTGTGAGCATGAAGATTGAATGCATTTGAATGTCTACCTCAGGAATGTGAGATGTTCTGAGCGGTGTATGAAGTGCGCGTGATGGGTTACTGATTTCTAGATGTGGTGAAGATCGAACAATGCAGAATGACTTGAGATCTATTTTAGATCGCTTCATTCTATGTAATGGATCTAATAGTCGGGATTGGACTACTTGTAATTGTAAACCTAAAATGTTTAGGGTTTAGGGTTTATACTACCGACCTAATTTTTGTCTATAAGGTCGATGATTGTTATTGTTTGTGTTGGCAAATGATGTGTTTGTGTCCGCATGTTGAGATACTTGCCAAACCAGAGTGTGGAATCTGCAAAGTGTGATTGCAGAGGAGAGGAGCTGAAAAGGATTTGCCTTAGCAAGTAGTGTTGTTATCAGATCAAAGTTTTACTTGTTGACTTCTAACCATTTCAACAGAAGGAAAATCCCTTGACCAGGTAGCTTTAACAGGCTTGTTGCAAATCCTCTAACTAGGTGACTCAAGTTCATTGAGTTCTTTAAATCCTCTAGCGAGGTAACCTTTAATAGGGTTCCAACCTATAATAGGGTTTATAGCCATCCCTTAATCGAGTGATCTCTAACAGGACCAGTTCCTAATAAAACCTTATTGTAAAGTCTTTAACCGGACTAGGCTTCTAGCAAAGCGGACTTCAAAAGAGTTCAAAACAAGCTTGTGGGTGTTCATCCCCACCGTGGTTTTTCCCATTTGGGTTTCCACATGAAAAATATGTGTGTTATGGGTTGTGAGTTTTCATGTGATGATTGAGTAGTGGTTGATTAAGTTAGTTATGCATGCAATGCTAAATGATTGTGGTATTGTTGATACAACTCATGCTTGATTATATCAAGAAGTAGTCATCAAGATTTAAGGTCTGTCAAATATTATCTGAAGTATCTATGTTTAACCGGTATACCTATGGTTAAGTTCAGTGGTGAAGACAATCAGTCAACATTGTTTTAATATGATAAAGTGTTGAGAAATTTTTTGCTTGCACTGATTCACCCCCCCTTCTTAGTACCAGTTAGGGTATCATTTGTTTATCATTATTCATCAATTGATATCAACTCCAAGTCTTCATTGATATAAGCTTAATCGCTTGAGGCAAAAGATCCTTCCTTAATGATGAAGAGGGAAGGTCCTAAGTTCAATAGGGATAATTTCAAAATATGGAAGGACAAAATGAAGATTTATATCAAGAGTTTGGGTGCTCAACATTGGAGCTATGTTGAGAATTCCTATGTAATCCCCACTGGCACTTTAATCGATGATCAGAAAAGAGAGATTCAAGAAAATGGGCAAGTCATGGAAGCCCTTATTAGTAGCCTATTTGATATTGAGTTCATTGATGTACGAGATAAGGACACTCCTAAGAATGTATGGGACACACTGGAAACCATTTATGGCGGTGATGAGCATGTCAAGCAAGATAAAGAAGAAAGCCTTAGAGGAAAATTCAAAGACATGAGGATGGTTGAAGGTAAGACCATTCATCAATATGGCATAAGGATCAAGACTATGGTTGGAAATATCAAGAGCACTGGTGGAACAATTGATGATGCCACCATTGTCAGTAAAGTTCTGAGATCATTTTATCGGTCTATGCAATCAGGGTTGCCACTATTCAAGAGTTAAGATCTATCGACAATACAAAGGTATCTCTAGACTCTATCATTGCAAAGTTGTTTGCATATGAATTGAATAGCTATGATGGTAGTGTTCAGAAGTCAGAGTCATCCTTTAGAGCATTTGTTTCCTTCGCACCAACCAGGAAAGGAAAAGACATCAACACCAGTTATGAATCTAGGCCAAGAAGAGACATGGATGATGAGGAGATTCTCATGGAATTTGAAGCTCTTCTTGCCAAGAGACTTCCAAAAGGCACCAGAAAATATAGAGGTAAGCTTCCTCTAAAATGTTTTTCCTACAATATGTTGGAATTTTTTATGATTATGTTGTGATTGTCATTGATGGACACACTTGCTATGAGATCACTTTTTGTATGTATGAGTTATGCTCAATCGGTATTTGTTTCAAACCGGTATTATGTTATAGTCTTTAGACTATCGGTGTCTTGTAGAAAGTGTTTACCAATCTCAAGCGGCATGAGGACCTCAAGCGGTTTGAGGATCTCAAGCGGAACAGAGCAAAGGAACTAGAAGCGATAGTTATCATTTTCCCAGTCTTCATTTTTGTCAACTGGTAATTTTTTTAATAGTTAAACCGGTATTACTCTAAGTTACCAACCGGTAATCGATAAAGTTGTATAAACCGGTAATACTCTGTGATGAGTTACCAACCGGTATATTTTTGTGATGAGTTACCGTCGACTGACACTTTAACGGTGATTTTGTGTCGTGTTACCAAATGTGTCTAGATACAATAAACCTAGGAACTTGCAATGTAATCCTATTGGACTGACATGAAATCAAATTCCTTTTAAGGACATCATGTCTAGGGTTTTATAGTGTGTGTAGCTATTAGGGTTTGTGGTGGTTGATGAGTTCTTATATGTGCGATCTTAACAGAAAAGATCAAGTCTGTGTGTTGTAACAGAGTGTGGATTTATTGAAGACTGAAGTAATGCATTGGCAATGAGCTATCATGGATCTAACCAAGCAGACTATGCTATTTGCTAGATCATTCACTTGTTAATTATTCACATCTTTGACAAGTCAGAAACCCTTAACCGAGTAGGCCCAGAAAAGACTTTGTAAATCCTCTAACAAGGTGATTCACATCTATGGATCTGAAATCCTCTCACAAAGTAGTATTTAATCGGACTTATCTCCTAACAGAGATTGAGATTCCTAATAGAATCTATTCTAGTAAAGAACATTGTATGACCTTAACCGGTATGACCTTAACCGGTCTAGTTACTATTTTGCAGATAGTTACTTGTGAGTTTCATCTCACCATGGTTTTTCCCATTTAGGTTTCCACATCAAAATCTCTTGTGTTATGGTGATTGTGCTTCTGTGGGTGAATTCCTTACTTGTTGTTTGGTTTGAATTTGTGTTAACCGGTTTGTTAGTTAAACTGTTATACCGGTTTGCTGCTAGATTGATAAAGTGTTTGAGTTCAGTATTTTTTGGTGTACTAATTCACCCCCCTCTTAGTATTCATCAATTGGTATCAGAGCCAACCTTTCTATAAGTCTAACCACTTGGAAAGAGATATGGGGGAATACTCTATGAGGGAACTTACTCATCGGCTCACTCAGACTGAGCAAGCCTATGATGAACTTAAAGTCAAATATAAGGCCTCTCAGGCAAAAAGAAGAGAGCATGCTAAAAAACTGATGGAGCTAACTTAAAACAGTTCTTCTGATGAAGCAGACATGGAAGCCCTAGTTCAAGAAGTTGAAAAAATGAATGAGTCCAATGCCAACCTAATAAGGGAACTTGAAGGATTAACTATCAGAATGTGTTAAGAGCTTGAGAATAGGAGGAAAGCTGAAGATCGGGTAAAAGACAAAGATCATGAGATCTCCAAGCTAAAGCAAGAGATCAGTGCACTTACTGCTCATCTTCATGAAAATAAAATGGAAAAGGAAGAAATGCAAGGTGAACTACACATGGCTATTTCTAAGAATACAACCTTGAAGGAATCCAATGCTGCTATTACCAAAGAACTTATTGAGTCAAAGGAAATACTTGCCAAATTCAATAAGAGCATTGTCAAGCTAGAGAAGAAGCTTGAATCAGCTAAACTGGTAAAGAATACCAATGGACTTGGTTTCTCTGATTACGAGGAAGGCGAGACCTCTGGAACAAAATATGGAGCATCAAAGAAACAACCGGCACCAAAGGATAAAGGTAAGCAAAAGTTCAAACCTGTTTGCTTTAATTGTCTCAAGGAAGGACACACTGCTAGTGTATGTAGAAGTAAGGCTTACAATAACTTTCGTTTTTTTCTAAATGATAAGCCTAGACCTAATAGATTTGGGCATAGAGCATTTGAATGCAGGTTTGTCATGCACAACACTGGAAGGTATCCTCAAAGGAGTCAAGGAGCTTTTTTTGAACCCTTTGGGAACCGAAACCCAAACCGATTTAATACCTATAATTATCAATCAGGAAGCAGTGGCTATCAAGCGACAACCAGATGGAGAGCAACCTATTTGATCTGTCATGGTAATGATCACATTGCTGCAACAAGCAAAAGGAAGAATGTAAACATGAACAATGGACCTTGGAGAGCACCTGGAATGATTTGCTATCATTGCAACAAACCGGGTCATACAACAAGATTCTGCAGAACAAGAAAGAATATATCAGATGATATACCAGTCACTCTGGAAGGAAAGATAGATGTTGAAACCATTCAAGTAGATATGAAGAAAGCCTGGAAGAAGAAGCCAGAAGAAGTGGTTCAAGAAGAACCGGTTTCTGCACCTAGTGTGGAAGTCATTGAACTGGCAAACTAAGCATCATAAAAGCTTAGGGGGAAGTGAAATATCTTGAACCCTCGGTTTACACCGGTAAAAGAACTTAACCGGTATGTGATACCTATCAACTGGTAGAAAACTGAAAATGGTAAAAGGCAAATTAGGGTTTATGCCCTAATAGTGGAGCATTTATTATGGTAGGTGGAGAACTTGTTTAAAAGGATTTTTCAAGTCATTTTTCACTTATCAGTTCTTGAGTGAAGAAGTTTTTAAGCACTGAGCGACAAAAAATGATTTGGATTGCGATTCGAAGAATTTTAAAACCTTGAAGAAGAATCATAAGCGAATATCAATCGGTCAAGTGTAGAACACAAAGCGGTATTTCAACAACTGAAGGAGTGTGTGGCGAAGTGTAATTTGCAAGCCCTAAATTTTGAATTATGAAGGTATTTCTCAAATTTCTCTGTTTATCATGGCTTCTGCATCACACTCTAGCTATAGTGCACCCATTGATCCAGTAGACTTCATTCAACGGAAGGCAAAATACAATGCCCTATCTCAAATACCCGCTAGTGTTATAGTGGAGGAAGGCATTTCTGATTACATTGACTATAAAATTGAAGACTTAGGATCTCTTATAATCCATTCCCAGTTGAGTTTGTTCTGCGGGAAGGATAAGAAGATTAAACCGAAATTTATCATCCTGGAAAAGAAGAAGCTTCATAATGTAGTCTATTTCCTTGAAGAGTTTTCAGATGATCACATCCACATCATTCTAAGCAGAGTGCACGGTGATAAAATGTACTTAGAGCGGACACATGACATCACACTGGAAGCAATTCATGCCATCACTAGTTTCTGTAACATCGGTGAAGTGCCAGCCCTAAGGAAGATCAACAAGACAAAAATGACCAATCTCACCAGTTCTGTGAGCGACCAACGAGGAATGACCATCAATCCCATCAAGGATGATTTGGTCAAATATGCCTACATGGTAATAGGTTACCGGACATTTTATGCTAGCAGGATCAACTCTGTCTTTGTTGCAACGGTAAATGCTACCTACCGGATGATCATGGAAGATGCATCATTTGACTTATGCACCTGTATGCAAAGGCAACTTCTAGTGAACCTAAAGTCAATTAAACAGGACAATGCCTTGAGATTTAAGTTTGGACAACTATTGGTTGGGTTTTTCTTCTAACTCCAAGGTTACTTCCCAGGAGTCGAAGATATTTAGTGGTCTGCCGACCAACCGGTTACAAAGCAAATCAAGGAAAGCCTTCAAGCAGTTGGAACCGGTTATCCAGAAGTTATGAACAAATATTTTGATGAGTTTAGACACAAAATGAGCCAAAGAGTGAGAATATCAGGTGATATTGTCAAGAAATATGAAGATGACATCTTCTTCACCATCAGAGTTGATGAGTGCATAATGGAGGCGGTTGAGCCTAGACAGGAAGAAGTGGAATTGATGGGATATGAGGTAATGCATGATATGCTAGATGGGTATGCCTCTACCCTACTTGCCTCGCCCCTTGATCCAAAGGCAAAGAGAAATGACACCTATTTGGAAAGGGTTACATCGGTTGAAGAACTGTCAGTAAAGAAGGGAAAGGCAGTGCCGTCAGTATCGGCACCGGTTACCACAGCAAGTCCCAAAGTGACCAAGTGGTCACCAACAAAGAAGAAACCAGAAGCACTACCCGCCAAAGTCTTTGAGAGAAAGCAGAAGACAAAAGACACCACACTGGACTCAGAGGACACTATGTCTGAAGAACAGCCTAAGAAGACTAGGCAAACGAGGAAAAAGACAAAGAATGAACCAGCAACATCTGCACCGGTAAATATTGATATTTCCTCCTACAAAACTTTGACACATTGTCAAAGAACTATTAAGAATATTATAAGAAAAGTTCTTGGTGATTTGAAAGAGTGCTTTGATGATTTTAATGATGATGAAAAGAAGGAAGTTGAACAGGAAGTCGTCAATTATTTATGTATTAATGACCGGTGGCCATTTGAAATTAAATTTGAGACACCTGATTCTTTGTATAATTCTTGAGATAACAAGTGGCACATTTCCATATAGAAGGAACAAGAAATAAGAGAGGAAGTATTTGCACAATACTTTTCTGGTGTGCCTAAAACTAAACTTTATGAAGTAGTGGAAAGATATAAGGGCCTCTTCTTCATGAGAAGAAGGAGACTCTTGTTGCTAGAAGGAAAAGTCCCAGAAGTGGTAAACGATACCCACTCCCTTGCTCAATCTGCTCTAAAGTTGCATCAAGTGCCAGAAGCCAACCGGAAAGCTGAGCAAGAACCAAAAATCAGTCAACTGGATGAAGCGTATGACAGTGAAGGAGTACTGGTCACTGATCAAATGGAACCTATTGATGTTGATGCCTTGAACAGTGAAGATGTTACTCCAGGAACACCAACTGAAGTGACAAGACAAGAAAAATAGGCAGAGGAAGAGAAGAAGCAATAGGAAGAAGAAAAGAAGAAACATGCAGATGAAGAGGCAAAGAGAAAAGAAGAAGAAAAGAGGAAATAGGAAGAGGACAGGAGGAAAGAAGAGGAAAATAAGAGACAAGAGAAGGAAGAGGAAAAGAAATGGAAGGAAGAAGAAAAGAGACAAGAGGAAGAGAAGAAGAAGAAGGAAGCGGAGAAGGAAGAAGAAAAGAAATAGGAAGAGGAAAAGAGAAAGGAAGAGGAAGTAGGAAGAGAAGAGAAAAGAAGAGGAGAAGAAGAAGAAGGATGAGGACAAAGAGAAGCAGAAAAAAGAAGAAGAGAAAAGAAAAATAGAGGAAGAGGAGAAAAAGAAGGCAGAAGAAGACAAGCTAAGAGCGAAAGAGAAGGAGGAAGTGACGTAGAGCACTCAAGTGGAGACTCTAAAGGCAACCGGTAGTCAAGACAAACCGGTTGACGATACTAGTCCCATTGAACTCCAATCTGCTAACGAATCAGAGCTGCTACAAAGCATTAAGCTTGCTCAAGAACGCCTAGAGGTGATAAGGAGGAAGAAGGAGCAAGACGTGATCCAAGCTGTTGTGGACACTCTTACTGGTTTGATACCTAGTACCAACCTCCCTAGTACCGACTCCTCTCTAGCCCAACTGAAACTCTTATGCATAGTTGTGGAGGACCAGGTACAAATCCTGGAAGAGGTTGCCGAAGCGCATGCCAAGAAGGAGCATCAAAAGGCTTTGAACATTGCCTTGGTGAAAAAGTTACATGAGCTCCGGTCTGATCTGTAGAAGGTACAGAAGGACATCAGAGATGCAATGGATGAGGGGAAATTACTGCTCAGTAAGATATGTCTACCCCATCTATTCTATGATGATGTGCTTGCCCAAAAAGACAAACTGCAAACTGATTTGTAGATATTCATAAGCACCTTCAAGACCCCATATGATTCCTTTACTGCTTATGGCCAAACCGTTCACCGGTTTCAACTTCAGGCTGCAAGAATTGATTTGGAGATCAGCAACTAGACCAAGAATTTGCAGGAACTACAACTGGTTCTACTACCAAGACTGCAAATGCTTAAGAAGTGCTATCTCAATCTGTATGCCTTGACTGTTACTCAAGAGATGAGTACCTTGGACGCCATGGAGGAACTGTTGGCAATATTACAAGGATATTGAGAACGTTGTTGATGATTATGGACATAACTGGTTAAAGGTGTTTTACTATCTTGATATTATTATTTTGTCATTGATGTCAAGAAATTGATTTTCTAATTTAGTATGATGTTGCCATATCTTAAGAAATATGATATGAAGATTATAAAGAAATTGGTAAAGACACAGGAAAGAATATGATGAATAAGGGGATAAGTTATTCAATGGGCAACTCTACCGAGTCAGACAATGATGAGATCTTGATGTTTTAGATTGTTTTAACATCATACATATGTGTAAAGTGGAAAAATCAAACCCTAGTTGTTCTCCCCTCCCCAACTCCAAGGAGAGAGAAGGGAGAGTCACTAGGGTTGATGGTTTTCACTTAGGAGAGACTTTACATTCAAAAGAGAGGTTGAAACCCACAAGATCCAATCCCACGCAATGCAAGATTGGATTCTATATGAGTTTCAAGGGTTAAGACATCAAGGATACCCTCTTTTGTAAAGAATGTAGATAGAAAGATTGAACTAGGAATGCATGTAAAGTAGGAAAGATTCGCTTATAAATAGAGATAGGGATATGGGATGAAGCTGCGGACCTGGAATTAGCAGTAAAATGTCAAGATGGTGCTGTTCTGCAAATTTGAGCGAAAGTTGACAGGACGATGGCGCCCGACGTGCACACGGTCCTCCGGAAAATCCTTGAAACGAAGGGGGATCTGTTCATCTCTGCACAAGGATTCCAGATCTTCAATTACAGCCGCGTACCTGCAACCTACACACAGAAAAGAGAGGATGATTGGGGGGTTAGGGATGAGGGGTTTGCCTTTAGGTCAAACCCCAGTTTTGGAATTAAGCAAGAAATGAGAATGTTGTAAATGTAAATGTTTGTAATGTAAACAAGTACTGATACCTTGTTGTAAGAATGTTTGTATTCTTACATGCAAAGGTGTAATGTATGTAGTATGTTGTATGTTGTATGTGATCTCCTCTTCAATGGTTGAATCCTTGTCTTGAATGCAACACTTAGCCTTGAATGGAGACTTAGAATGATCAATTGCTTGAAGGAATGCTTGAATGCTTGAATGCTTGAATGCTTGAATATCGTTTCCGCCTTTTTTTTCCATCTACCGAAATGGGAGAGGAAATGCAGTTTATATACTTGTCAATTAGGGCTGATAGACTGATTTTCCCGACCTTAGGCCAACCTAGGAAGATTATTTTCCAATTTGCAAACATAAAGACCCGAAGCCCCATAAGAGACCGGGCCCAAAATAGGGCCAGGGATCAGGGCGCTGGGTGCCATGGTCCTGGGGGACCAGGGCGCTGGGTGCCCTATTCCTGAAGGACCAGGGTGCTGGGCACCATGGTCCCACCTCTCGGGACAGCAGGGTGCAAGGAGGATCAGGCCAGGGTGCTGAGAAATGCAGTTTTTGGTGTTATAAGCAAGTTTCGGGGTCTCCATTCAGGTTCCGTGTTGCATCGCCATCGTGAAGACCCAAATGGAGTCAAAATTGCAAGTGTCGCAATTTTAGGACGCTACATTTAGCCCCCACTTTTGCGGGAGTATAAGCGTACGCCAATACTTCCGGTAAAGTACAAGGAAACAACATTGAAAAACTTTCACCACGTCAAGGAGGCAAGATACACCAAGCCCCCAGTGGACCAAGGATCTTACAAATTTGATTGACAAAGTAAAAGGGAAGATCATGAGGGAGAACCATGACTGTCAGTAGTAAGGTTCCCTCAATATGAGTCATGCAAGAAAGATATAAAAAAATTTCAAGGCAAAACTAAATTTGTCAAGAAATTTTGAAGTATCTTGAAAAGATATGAACGGGATGTATGCCCCCCTACATTAAAGTGATCGCACACGCCTCACCGGGGGTGATTGCTTTAAGGTAGTGATACATATAAGAAATGAGAAAGGAGCACGTTATCACAAGGATTTAGCCCCCAAGTGTGAGATAAGCCCAAGGATAATAGACACAAAACACAAAGCACAAGGTGACTTCGCTTTCCTCGGGGTCAGTATGCTGTATGATAATTCATGTATATCATATGTATGTATGCATAATTGTTCTTCATTCCCCAATCAAGGAAGGTCACCTAGAAGAAGGGAACACATGTGTCTTTTGAGTTAACATGAGAGAGACCAAAAGAGATCTCAATGTTTTGCATCGTCCTCAAGTAGACAACACTAAGGACAACAAATAGAAGAATGAGAATAACACATAGAAGAAGTAACAAAAGAGAGGAGGAGAGAGTCTGCTATGCTAATGAAACTAGTCTAGCACGTCATCTACCCCCCGATCTTGCTGATCAATATTTCGGGAAGGCAGGAAATATGCTAGAGGAGGAACATCCAACACAGCAGATGGAGCTATCACAAGATCCAAACAAGGGCTATGTTCATGTTCCAAGCCACGTTGTTCTTGTCTAGGAGCTAGGATAAGTGCTTTAGAAAATTTGTTAGATAAATGGTTATCAACATCAACGTATTCATATTCACTATCAGAACGAACAGGAGTAACATTTTCATCATGAATAACATTTTCATCTATATCATCATCAAGATTTATAAAAATAGGATCTTTAACTCGCACAGGATCAAGACCATCATGCATCTTATGTTTAGGAGATTTCGGCTCAATCGTCGGCTAAGGAGAAAATGGAATAATACTGGCTGAAGGTGTTTTTGGGGATTGCAAAGTTTGAGAAGCAGCTGCCTGAGCTCTAAGATGACGCTTTCGTCGGCGTTCACGTGCAGAACGATTTCATCTAGTCTTAGTAGGAAGTTGAGAAGACTGAGGAGGAGGAATGTTCTCATCCTTAGCACTTGGGTGTTTAGGTTGTGGTCTCTTAGGTTGAACAATAGGAGAAGAGGAAGGTCTCTTCTCTCCATAAGAGGAAGGAGGAGGAACTGCTCCATATAAAGGAGGAATATTTGGTTTAGGAAGGAGACCAAGCCCATCATGATGAGGAGGTATAGGTCTACTTTTAGAAAGTTTATTAGGCATAGACATAGTCACATCCATAGGGATGGGTTGGAAATCTTCTTGAGGAAAGACATTAGTTTTATCTTTCAAAGGAAGAACTTCCTTCTCAAGAACGATAGGAATGTCAAGTTTAGGTGTTCTAGGTTCACTTAGAGATAGGATCATATCTTTCTTCCACTTTTGATAAGATTTAAAAAGATGATCACTTCGCGGAGGAAGAGATTGGAATTGTTTAGGCCAAAAGTAATCAATAGGAACGCTAGAAGTTCTTTCAGGTGGTTTAAAGAGACTATGATTGATAGTAACAATTTCACCATTATGGGGAAATTTCAAGCACTTATGAATAGGAGAAGCAATAGCTTTCATGGAAGATAGCCAAAGATAGCCTAGCTTCACACGAAATTGTTCGGACGATGGAATAATAACAAAGTCCACATCAAGGGATTTGTTATGGACCTCAATAGGTAATGTAATAGAACCAATTGCAGGAGAAGAAAATGCATCAAATAATTTCACAACCACATTTGTTTCGTCATAGATCACTTGATTCAATTGCAAAGTAAAAAGAAATTCTTCAGTAATGACATTAATCATACAAGAAGGATCAATAAGCACTCCACGACAAGGTGTATTCTTGACTTTTGCAACTATATATAAACGACCATCAGGTGCCCTGATAGATTCACTGGAATCAAATGTGATGGAAGGTTCTTTAGGGATTTTCTGCTGCTCCACAAAGTTAATCACATTAGGAGTCATAGACACAAGATCATCAGGTGAGACAGAGGAATCAGTAGTATCAATCGCATTAGAGGTATGAGAAGGCAATGGATCAGTAAAAATCTGAAGATTTTGGTTAGGAGGAGCTACAGATTTGTTTCCTTTATCATTCACACCAGAAATAGAGATAGTATTATTATCAATCAAATCTTGAATTTTACCCTTTAAAGCAAAACATTTTTCATTATCATGCCCATGATGACGATGAAATTGATAAAAAGATTTGTTATCAAAATAGGGTGAATTAATCTTTGTAGGATCAATTTGCTTTATAGGAGGGAGAGTAAGCACATTTTGTTCCAATAACTTATTCATAATACTATGCAATGATTCATTCAAAGGAGTAAACTTTCTTTCTTTCTTGAAAAATTTAGAAATAGGAGGCACACCTGATGCTGCATTCACATTGTTGTTGATGATGTTTTCATTGAATTTAATGGACTCTCTGTTTGGTTTAAACTTCCCAAATGGTTTTTGACTACTATCACCCTTATCACTCAGAGCCATAGGATTTTCTTGTTCCATTTGACTCACAGTCAGTTGATAATTGTGAAGAGTTGCGCACAACTGTTGGAAAGAAGTAAACTCAGAAAACAGGAGTTTTTCTCTAATATCTTTTTGTAAATTAGAAATAAAGATTCTTTGAATGTCATTGTCAGGTACTGGAAAGGAAATTTGAGCATACAAATGCTTATATCTACCAATGAAATCAGTCACTTTTTCTTTAACACCTTGTTTACAATGCATTAAATCAATCAAAGTAACTTTAGGACTTATATTGTTTTGAAATTGTTGAATAAAAGCATTTGCAAGTTGTTCGAAAGAAGAAATAGAATAAGAAGGCAACGAGCAATACCATTGTAGGGCTTTATCTCTTAATGTTCTAGTAAACAGTTTTGCAAGCAACCTTTGGTCATAAGCAAAATCGGTACATATTGTTTGAAAGGTCTTAACATGTGTTAAAGGATCACCCTTACCATTATAAAGCTCCAAATGTGGAATTTCAACATGTTTAGGGGGGATAGCTCGAACAATGTCAAGAGAAAGTGGGCTCGCAACATCAAATGTGGGCACACTAAACTTAGATTGATTCATAGAGGCAATTTGTTGCTGTAAAGAAGAGACAGTTTGTGCAAGATTGTTAATGGTCACTTCAGTCGAAGAGTTCATATTAGACGTGTTAGATTGTGATGGAGGTGTTATGTTATTGAAAGAAGGTAGAGAGTAAGGTGGTGGGACACTATGATAGTTAGTCATAGGAGATGATTGGAAAGGAGGAACACTACAAGGAGGAATGGAAGGGTTAAATGAATTGCCCCCTTGTGTCACGTTCATTTGTGGAGATATAATAGGAACACTCATTGAAGGAATGAATGAAGAAGTTGGATTGATTGAAGAAGAGGGATTGCCCCCATGACTGGTGATCATAGGAGGAATGTCTTGTGTTGAAGTAGTCATTATGTTTGATGTAAAAGTAGGTATACTAGCAATAGGAGTTGTCAAAGGAATAGAATGATTAACTTGAGTAGGAGGTTGTGTATAACCCAAAGTTTCGACACAACACTTCATAGGCATCACATTTGAATCCACAATGTGTGCAAGACCATGCAAAATATCAATTCCATTCTTATCACTTTGAACCATACGTTTTAGACCCTCAATTAACGAAAGAGCTTCACTATCAGGGTATTCTTGAGACATCCATTGTCGAAAATCATCAAATTGGTTATCCAATTTTGAAAGTTGTTCTACAGAAACCTCATGGAGAGATTCTTCATCATTAAGAGGATTAGAGGAATTACCCGTGTCCTCGTTAAAAAGGCCATTCAAATTAGGTTCCATCTCCTCAGTAATTAAACCTTGGAAGGACTTAATTCTAAGGCTTCGTCTAACGAGAATAGTGTAAGTAGGACTTATTGTTGTAAAACTCATGCACTAAAGAAAGAGAGAAGATTTTGAATTTTAGAGGTAGCAAATTTCAATAAAATCAGCCAATCTCCTAGATTTAAGCTGTTAAATACAATCAGGACAATCTCCCGAAATTTCGAAAAAAATGTCCGGGACCGTGGCGAACGGAGTGCACACGGTCCTCGCAACTTTTTTTGAAATTTTTAGGGATGAAAGTTATGATGATTTTAAAGATAATCCGAAAAAATTGAGTGATTTTACGATCTATAGATAGGCCAAATTAAAGTTGCAATCTCAAAATTGAACCCTACCAAGATTGTTGAAAAATGTAAAATTTGAATTTTGAAAAGGAGAGGGAAACTGAAATTTTGAATTTTATGATTTTAGAGGGAATACTGAAAGCAATGCAGGCTTTGAAATTTAAAAGTTGACTCGATTTCATGCAAAATTCGAATTTGAAAGTGGAAATCAAGGTTGTTGCAATTAAACACTTAATTTCAAAAGTCACAAACTGCAAAAATTTGAATAAAGCACTGAAATTTTGAATGAATACTAACACACTTTTCAGATTTAGGACAGTAAGAAACACAATTTTGATATGAATTTCAATTTCAATGATTTTTGAATGGTTAGAAGCCTCAATCCAAGCAATCGCTAGACCAACTTTGACTTTAATTTTGAAAGTGTTAAAATTGATAAAATCAGCCAAAATTCTGGATTTTAGCAGAAAAATACAGTAAGATCTAGCTCCCGAAATTTCAGAAAAAATGTCAGGGACGATGGCGCTCGGGGTGCACACGGTCCTCGCAACTTTTTTCCAAATTTTCAGAGATGAAAGATATTGTGATTTTGTTGCAGAATCCAAAGTTACAGCCGATTTGGAGGTGTTTTGATCAGTCAAATTATCAGTCAAAGGTTGAATCAAGAAGGTTTTAAAAATTAGGGTTTTGACACTTAACCACTTAATTTTCAGAATTAAAGCACAAATATGAATTGACAATTTGCAATAGAAGGGTAGATCTGAAACAAGCATTAATCAATTAAACATTTCACAAGCTTAATTACTAAAAAGAAAATTTTAGGGTTTTTATGCAATCAACCTCTAAAATTTGCAAAAGATCAAACATGGAAATATAATTAGGAAACAAAATTTTCAGATCTAATCATGAATAATCAGAATGAGGCGGTTCACGTCGGGTTCACCAAAATGTAAAGCGGAAAAATCGAACCCTAGTTGTTCTCCCCTCCCCAACTCCAAGGAGAGAGAAGGGAGAGTCACTAGGGTTGATGGTTTTCACTTAGGAGAGACTTTACATTCAAAAGAGGGGTTGACACCCACAAGATCCAATCCGACGCAATGCAAGATTGGATTCTATATGAGTTTCAAGGGTTAAGACATCAAGGATACCCTCTTTTGTAAAGAATGTAGATAGAAAGATTGAACTAGGAATGCATGTAAAGTAGGAAAGATTCACTTATAAACAAAGATAGGGATATGGGATGAAGCTGCGGACCTGGAATTAGCAGTAAAATGTCAATACGGTGTTGTTCTGCAAATTTGAGCGAAAGTTGACAGGACGATGGCGCCCGACGTGCACACGGTCCTCTGGAAAATCCGCGAAACGAAGGGGGATCTGTTCGTCTCTGCACAAGGATTCCAGATCTTCAATTACAGCCGCGTACCTGCAACCTACACACAGAAAAGAGAGGACGATTGGGGGGTTAGGGATGAGGGGTTTGCCTTTAGGTCAAACCCCAGTTTTGGAATTAACCAACAAATGAGAATGTTGTAAATGTAAATGTTTGTAATGTAAACAAGTACTGATACCTTGTTGTAAGAATGTTTGTATTCTTACATGCGAAGGTGTAATATATGTAGTATGTTGTATGTTGTATGTGATCTCCTCTTCAATGGTTGAATCCTTGTCTTGAATGCAACACTTAGCCTTGAATGGAGACTTAGAATGATCAATTGCTTGAAGGAATGCTTGAATGCTTGAATGCTTGAATATCGTTTCCACCTTTTTTTTCCATCTACCAAAATGGGAGAGGAAATGTAGTTTATATACTTGTCAATTAGGGCTGATAGACTAATTTTCCTAACCTTAGGCCGACCTAGGAAGATTATTTTCCAATTTGCAAACTTAAAGACCCGAAGCCCCATAAGAGACCGGGCCCAAAATAGGGCCAGGGACCAGGGCGCTAGGCGCCATGGTCCTGGGGGACCAGGGCACTGGGCGCCCTAGTCCTGAAGGACCAGGGTGCTGGGTGCCATGGTCCCACCTCCCGGGACAGCAGGGTGCAAGGAGGATCAGGCCAGGGTGCTGAGAAATGCAGTTTTTGGTGTTATAAGCAAGTTTCGGGGTCTCCATTCAGGGTTTGTGTTGCATCAGCATCGTGAAGACCCAAATGGAGTCGAAATTGCAAGTGTCGCAATTTTAGGATGCTACAATATGTTGTAAAATGTAAAGGTTAATACTATACTATGTTATCAAGCAAAGAACCTAGTCGGTAAACCCTAAGGTTATCGCAGTCAGTTAATGAAGACAAAATGTCTACCGAGTGAAGTTTAGTATTCACCGAGTTGTAACCGAGCTATAACAGAATGCATTAAATGTTTACATGTGATATTTAATGAAAGATGCTGATGAGCTGGAGAAGATCAATGTTTGGCAAGTCATAAAAGAAGTGTATTAAATGAATCTAAGGCAATGGAAAGTCAGCAAGAAGATCCACTGCTCAGATTGAACCGCATTACCCTAACACAAGTTCCGAGGTGAATGTGCAAGTTTCAAGACAGGGTAAAACATTTTAAAACATTTTCAGATCGAAAGATACAATGAACCTAGACAAGATTGAAGATCTGATGGCTATGATTGATCATGGGATATGTGATCAAGGAGATTAAGCGGTTAGAAGATTGTTTATAAATAAGTAACTGTTGATAAACAATGTATGTAGGCAAGTGTATGCATAGGGATGCTACATAGTGATTACCAAGCACAGAAGCTTGAAGAACTGTTAGAATAACAGAGTATTGATGCCCAACAGATAGACAAGATTAGTTATATGTTTAGCTTGTATTGAACAAATAAGAATCTGCTTTAGCATTTTAGATGTGAAGTTGCAGATAGATTGTATTACTGTTATTTTGTGAAAGTGACAGGAAATCTCTTAACCGAGTGGACTTAACAGTCTTATATGTAAATCCTCTAACAAGGTGACATTCTGATTGAGTGTTTGAAATCCTTTAACAACGTCACTTCTAACAAAGTGAAGATCCTAACAAATCTGAGGGAAATCCCTTAACTGGGTCACATCTAGAAATGTGTTTATAATCTTTAACAGGATTTGCTTTTAACCGAGCATACTCTAGAAGAGTATATTTCTTAGTGGGTCTAAAATCCCACAGTGGTTTTTCCCTATTTGGGTTTCCACGTTAAATCTGGTGTTATGAGGTTTACATTGTTCATATGCTTTTGAGTTTGCATGTTTGATAGTTTTTTGTTATATGACTGATATATGTTACCGAGGTTGAATCTGATTGTTTTATGGATGATTAAGTTTGTATGATTCACCCCCCCCCCTCTCATCTTGTTGGCTATTGGATCTGTACTTATATTAAGTATCAGAACTATCGATTGGTATCAGAGCCTTGGACTTCAAAAGGAAAGTTTAAAGGCACTTGAGTTAAAGATCCAAAGATGTATAAGAGGGATGCACCTAAGCTGAATAAGTCAAGTTTCTCTACATGGCAGAAAAGGAAGAAGCTACATCTATCAGGAGTTGGAGAATATGCTATATACTATCTGGAGAATGATTTTGTTGCACCGAGCACCTATCCATTGACTATGGAAGAGATAAAGGTGAAGCAAGAACGTATTCAAGCAATGATTGAAATAACATCTGCATTGACCGATTCTGAGTTTAATGATCTAGAAGGCTGCAATGATGCAAAGGCGATGTGGACTAAGCTCATATCTGTATATGGAGGAGATGAACATGTTCAAAGAGAAAAAGTTGATAGTCTAAGAGGACAACTTGAATCTATGAGGATGAATGAAGGTGAGAACATAACTCAGTACAGTACAAGACTAAAGGAGATTGCAAATCAAATCAAAGGAGTAGGATGAACTATTGAAGAAAAGGATGTGACAAGTAAGTTGTTAAGAACCCTTTTACCTGCCTATGCAATCTGAGTCTCTGCAATCAATGAATTGAGGTTTGTACCTAATATGCCAGTTTCCTTGGATGCTACTATTGGTAAGCTACATGCATTTGAGTTAAGTAATTTTGATAACAGTGGGTCATCAGTAAATAAAGTTGAATCTGCATTTAGTTCTTTTCATCTGAATGAATCTAATGATTACAATGAAAGAAAGTATAAGTACTCTGAAGGAGATCACAGTGGAGCAAGTGAAAGATTTTGGAAGAACATGGAGGAGGTACACAAACTATATGAAGAAATCAGAAAGCAAGAAGAGTTTGAAGCACTATTGGCCAAAAGGTTACCGAGAGGCAAAGGTAAGTATAAAGGAAAACTACCTTTGAAATGTTTCAATTGTGATAAGATTGGACATATGGCTTCTAACTATCCTGACAAAGATTTCACTGAAAAGAGAGATTACCGAGATGATAGACAAAAAGATAATCATTACAGAGGACACTGAGACTTCAGAAAAAGAGATAGAAAGACATGCTTAATTGCTGATGAGGAATCTGAAGATGATAAATCAGATGAGACTGATACAGAGGAAGTTGTTTATGTGGCTATCAAGGATGGATCAGATGAAGAAAGGTATGAAGAAAAAGCCCTAATATCTCACATAAACACTAATGATTCTTGGATTATAGATAGTGGATGCTCACATCATATGACTGGAGATAAACACAAGTTTGTTATGTTAGAAGATTATGATGGAGGCTATGTTAGATTTGGTAATGGTGCACCATGTGCAGTAAGAGGTAAAGGATCCATAACACTTCTTGATAAAGAAAGATACAATGATGTTTATTGGGTTGAAGGTCTGAAATATAATTTGTTGAGTGTAGCACAGCTAAACAACATAGGTTACCAAATAGAATTTCAGAAAGGAATTGTCAAAGTTCATGACAAGAATGGAAAGTTAGCTGCTACCGAGACACAAACAAAAGGTAATACATTTCACCTTGACTCAACTCACAATAAGTGTTTCCATGCAAAGATTGATAATACCTTGTTATGGTATAAAAGGTTTTGTCATGTTAATTTTGATAATCTGATCAAGATAAGTAAGAAGCACAGAGTAAGAGGTCTACCGAGTCTTGAAAAACCTGAGAATGCTATGTGTTAAGGATGCCAGATGGGTAAGATGACAAGATCCAGCTTTACAAGTAAGTCCTACACTTCTAAGGGAATTTTAGATCTTGTGCACACTGATCTTTGTGGTCCTATGAAAGTTCAAAGTTATTATGGTGATAAGTATTTCATATTATTTGTGGATGACTATTCAAGGATGATGTCAGTAATGTTTTTAAAAGAAAAATCAAAAGCTTTTCAAATGTTTAAGTGGTACAAGGCTAGAGTTGAAAATGAAATAGGAAGACAACTAAAATGTCTTAGATCAGATAGAGGAGGAGAGTTCACATCTGATGAGTTCAACCTATTTTGCAATGATCATGGTATTAAAAGACAAGTATCTGCATCGAGAACTCCACAGTAGAATGGAATAGCTGAAAGAAGAAACAGATCTATTGTGGATTGTGCTAGAACTCTGATGATTGAGAAGAAGGTTCCACAAACATTTTGGAGAGAAGCAATAAGCACAACTGTTTACACCTTGAACCGAGTTCAATTGAAGAAAGGTACTTTGAAGACACCTTATGAAATCTGGTATGGAAAGAAACCTAATGTAAGTTACTTTAAGATCTTTGGAAGTAAATGCTATGTTCATAAAGATGATAGAAATGGCAAGTTTGATCAGAAAAGTGAAGAAGGAACATTTCTAGGATATTCTTCTAGAAGCAAAGCATTTAAATGTCTGATCAAATCATCTAAAAAAATAGTAGAAAGTGCAAATGTGAAAATAGATGAAGGGAATTCCAAAGAATCGGAAGACTATGATGAATTTGTCTATGTGCAACCGAGAAGTCCTACCGAGATAATTGTTGAAGAAAATGAAGAAAATATCTAGTTATCGAGTGATGAATAAGATCATATAGAGCCTACCGAACCTGTATTAGCCAAGTATGTCAGAAGACACCATGCACCAAGTCAGATTATAGGAGATAAGGATGATCCAGTGATGACAAGAAACAAACTGAGATAGAACACATGTTTGATATTTGAATTTGAACCGAGAATAGTGAAAGAGGTGTTTAACAGTGAAGATTGGATAAATGCTATGACTAAAGAGATTGATCAAATCAAGAAGAATGAGACATGGACATTGATCCCAAGACCGAAGGACAAAAATGTAATCTGTACAAAGTGGATCTTCAGAAACAAGTTAAATGAGAAAGGTGAGGACATTCAGAACAAAGCAAGATTGGTTTGCAAAGGTTATGCCCAAGAAGAAGGAATTGATTATGGTGAGACTTTTGCACCTATTGCTAGACTTGAAGGAGTTAGAACATTGTTGGCATATGCTGCTTTCAAGAACTTCAAGGTATATCAAATGGATGTCAAATCTGCATTTCTGAATGGAATATTAGAAGAAGAAGTTTTCATTGAACAACCTGAAGGATTTGTTGATGACAATAATAAAGATCAGGTATGTAAATTGAACAAAGCTTTATATGGTCTGAAACAAGCATCTAAAGCATGGTATTAAAGATTGCACTCTTATTTGATTAAGATTGGTTTTATAAGGACAAGTGAGAACATCAACATGTACATGAAGAATGATGAAAATGGAATACTAATCTCAGCCATATTTGTTGATGATATTATATTTTGTGGAAATGACTCTTTATGCAAGAACTTTGGAAATGAAATGAGCAAAGAATTTGAGATGTCATTAATCGGTGAGATAAAGT
This sequence comes from Cryptomeria japonica, assembly GCF_030272615.1. Classification (NCBI taxonomy): domain Eukaryota; kingdom Viridiplantae; phylum Streptophyta; class Pinopsida; order Cupressales; family Cupressaceae; genus Cryptomeria; species Cryptomeria japonica. Next base: position 664,373,069 of record NC_081406.1, on the reverse strand, counting down.
ATTTTATAGGCTTACAGATATTGCAAATGAAAAATGAGATTTTCATTACTCAATCCAAATACATAAAGGAAATCTTGAAGAAATTTGGAATGGAGGATTCAAAGCCAGTAAGTACTCCCATGACTACCAACTGTAAACTATCAAAGAATGATGAATCTGCATCTGTTGATGAGACACTCTACCGATCCATGATTGGAAAACTACAATATGTTGTTCACAGCGGGCCAGATATAACACATGCAGTAGGTATTGTTGCAAGATTCTCTGCAGATCCTAAGGAAATACACATGATAGCAATCAAAATAATTTTCAGATACTTGAAAGGCACTGAAGATTATGGCTTAGTATATCAAAAAGGAAATTATTTTGATCTAAAAATTTATACTGATGTTGATTGGGTAGGAAACATTGATGACAGAAAAAGCACAAGTGGAGGAGCTTTCTTCTTAGGAGAAAGACTAGTGAGTTCGCTTAGCAAGAAACAAGGAAGTGTTTCTCAGTCAACAGCCGAAGCTGAATATGTTGTCGCAGCACTGAATTGTACCAACATTGCAAGGATCAAACAACTATTGGAAGGTATAAATGAGAAAGTTACCAAGCCAGTAACTATATTCTGTGACAATACTAGTGCCATTAATATTTCAAAGAACCCTGTTATGCACTCTAAGACAAAGCACATCTCTATCAAATATCATTATCTTAGAGAAGAAGCTCAAGAGAAGAAAGTGGTGTTGGAATATGTCAACACAAAGGAGCAAATAACTGATATCTTCACCAAGCCACTACCAAAGGACACTTTTGAATATCTCAAAAGTAAGTTAGGGGTGCTACCCCCATCTTTTACTCACTGACTAAATTCGGTGAAAGCATCACTTCGATGACTCTATTGAATATCTTTTAGGGAGCTGATGCTAGAGTGATACACTTTAGAATGTTTTTCTGAAAGTGTACTGGAAATATTACTAGAATAATACAGAAAATGATATAGGGAACAGGAATTGTAAACAAATGCTTTGATTGAGACTCAGTTGATACACAACAGCAGGAAATAACTTCTTACAGAAAGAAATTATGTTTTAGTTCTATTCTTTTTGGCATTGTTGTCAAAGGGGGAGAAGACCAAGAAGGAGAACCTAGAAGGAGAAGATCTACCCAGGGGGAGAAGATCTACCAAAAGGGGAGAAGACCTGAGAAGACTGAGAGAAGACTACAGATTGAAAACAAAAGTGAAGTCTGATGTATGGGGGAGAGCATTTCAGCATTTCAGAATCACAACAATCCAAATTTTTTTTTAAGGTCAAATCAATTGGTTTTGCCATCAATGCCAAAGGGGGAGATTGTTGGTAATATTACAAGGATATTGAGAAGGTTGTTGATGATTATGGACATAACTGGTTAAAGATGTTTTACTATCTTGATATTATTATTTTGTCATTGATGTCAAGAAATTGATTTTCTAATTCAGTATGATGTTGCCATATCTTAAGAAATATGATATGAAGATTATAAAGAAGTCGATAAAGACACAAGAAAGAATATGATGAATAAGGGGATAAGTTATTCAATGGGCAACTCTACAGAGGCAGACAATGATGAGATCTTGATGTTTTAGATTGTTTTAACATCATACATATGTTTTAAAATGTAAAGGTTAATACTATACTATGTTATCAAGCAAAGAACCTAGTCGGTAAACCCTAAGGTTATCGCAGTTGGTTAATGAAGATAGAATGTCTACCGAGTGAAGTTTAGTATTCACCGAGTTGTAATCAAGCTATAATAGAATGCATTAAATGTTTACATGTGATATTTAATGAAAGATGCTGATGAGCTGGAGCGGATCAATGTTTGGCAAGTCATAAAAGAAGTGTGTTAAATAAATCTAAGGCAATGGAAAGTCAACAAGAAGATCTACAACTCAGATTGAACAACATTACCCTAACACAAGTTCCAAGGTGGGGTAAAACATTTTCAGATCGAAAGATACAATGAACCTAGACAAGATTGAAGATCTGATGGCTATGATTGATCATGGGATATGTGATCAAGGAGATTAAGTGGTTAGAAGGTTGTTTATAAATAAAGAAATGTTGATAAACAATGTATGCGGGCAAGTGTATGCACATGGATGCTACATAGTGATTACCGAGCATAGAAGCTTGAAGACCTGTTAGAATAATAGAGTATTGATGCCTAGCAGATAGACAAGATTAGTTCTATGTCTAGCTTGTATTGAACAAATAAGAATCTGCTTTAGCATTTTAGATGTGAAGTTGCAGATAGATTGTATTCCTGTTATTTTGTGAAAGTGATAGGAAATCTCTTAACCGAGTGGACTTAACAGTCTTATATGTAAATCCTCTAACAAGGTGACATTCTGATTGAGTGTTTGAAATCCTTTGACAAGGTCACTTCTAACAAAGTGAAGATCCTAACAGATCTGAGGGAAATCCCTTAACCGGGTCACATCTAGCAATGTGTTTGTAATCTTTAACATGATTTGCTTTTAACCGAGCATACTCTAGAAGAGTATATTTCTTAGTGGGTCCGAAATCCCACAGTGGTTTTTCCCTATTTGGGTTTCCACGTTAAATCTGGTGTTATGAGGTTTATATTGTTCATATGCTTTTGAGTTTGCATGTTTGACAGTTTTTGGTTATATGACTGATATATGTTACCGAGGTTGAATTTGATGTTTTTATGGATGATTAAATTTGTATGATTCACCCCCCCCCTCTCATCTTGTTGGCTATTGGATCTGTACTTATATTAAGTATCAGAACTATCAGGAACATATATCCCAGATGCAAACGGAAAGTAAGGTTGCTACCTCATTGCTTGAGTCATGGTCCTTATCCATGAAGCAATTTATGCAAGACTTTAAATCAGTTTTTGACAAGTTTCACTCTTTATTGTCATAAACATTTATTCAGCTAATAGAAACAGGGGTTATTCAGCTATATTTTGTCATTGTTGGCAAAGGGGGAGAAGTATTCTAGTATTTAAAATTTTGATGCATGCTATGTATACTCATGTTTATCTTTATAAGGAAGTAGTATACATTGTTTTTTCTGCAAAGGGATGGTGTCTATGCTTAGGGGGAGTATTTTTTGATTATGGCATATTTTTTTGTAAAAACACTTAGACGTCAAAATTTTTCCTAAGTGTTGCCATCAATGCCAAAGGGGGAGATTGTTGGCATTTTTGATGATTATGTTGTGATTGTCATTGATGGACACACACTTGCTATGAGATCACTTTTTGTATGTATGAGTTATGCTCAACCGCTATTTGTTTCAAACCGGTATTATGTTATAGTCTTTAGGCTATCGGTGTCTTGCAGAAAGTGTTTACCGATCTCATGCGGCATGAGGACCTTAAGCGGTTCGAGGATCTCAAGTGGAACAGAGCAAAGGAACTAGAAGTAGCAGTTATCATTTTCCTAGTCTTCATTTTTGTCAACCGGTAATCTGTTTAATAGTTAAACCAGTATTACTTTGAGTTACCAACCTGTAATCGGTAAAGTTGTATAAACCGGTAATACTCTATGATGAGTTACCATCCACCGACACTTTGACGGTGATTTTGTGTCATGTTACCATATGTGTCTAGATACAATGAACCTAGGAACTTGCAATGTAATCCTATTGGACTGACATGAAATCAAATTCCTTTTAAGGACATCATGTCTAGGGTTTTATAGTGTGTGTAGCTGTTAGGGTTTGTGGTGGTTGATGAGTTCTTGTATGTGCGATCTTAACAAAAAAGATCAAGTCTGTGTGCTGTAACAGAGTGTGGATTTACTAAAGACTGAAGTAATACATTGGCTATGAGCTATCATGGATCTAACCAAGCAGACTGTGCTATTTGCTAGATCATTCACTTGTTGATTACTCACACCTTTGACAAGTCTGAAACCCTTAACTGGGTAGGCCCAGAAAAGCCTTTGTAAATCCTCTAACAAGGTGATTCACATTTGTGGATCTGAAATTCTCTCACAAGGTAGTCTTTAATCGAACTTATCTCCTAACAGAGATTGAGATTCCTAACAGGATCTGTTCTGGTAAAGAACATTGTCTGACCTTAACCGGTCTGGTTACTATACTATAGATAGTTACTTGTGAGTTTCATCTCACCGTGGTTTTTCCCATTTGGGTTTCCACATCAAAATCTCTTGTGTTATGGTGATTGTGATTCTATGGGTGAATGCCTTACTTGCTGTTTGGTTTGCATTTGTGTTAACCAGTTTGTTAGTTAAACTGTTATACCAGTTTACTGCTAAACTGATAAAGTGTTTGAGTTCAGTATTTTTTGGTATACTAATTCACCCCCCCTCTTAGTATTCATACAATAAGATAGGACATATAGTTGTTAACTATCCTAACAATGACAATAAGGATAAACCAGAAAGGTTTAGAAAGTATAAAGGAGGAGGTAGGAGAAATTGTCTTGTTGCAATGGATGAAGGTGTTACCGATGAAGAATCTGAGGACAAAGAGAATGAGCACATAGTGTTTGTAGTTGTAAAGGAAGAGGTGTCTGATCAAAAAGCCCTTGTCTCTCACATTGACAACTCTAATGAGTGGATCATTGATAGCGGGTGTTCTCACCACATGACCGGTGACCGGAGAAAGTTTCTATCTCTGGAAGAATATGATGGAGGTGTTGTCCAGTTTGGCAATGATGCACCTTGCATGGTGAAAGGAAAAGGATCCATCTCACTAAATGGAAAGAGTAGTGCAGATGATGTCTACTAGGTGGAAGGCCTTAAACACAACCTTTTGGGTGTTGCTCAGCTAAACGACAAAGGACTCGTTCTGGAGTTCAAAGGTGGAGTCTGCAGAATAATTGGAAAGAGTGGTGAACTTATTGCCACCTATAAGTAGGCCAAAGGAAACTTGTTTCATCTGAATGCCAAGATTAGGCAGTGCCTGATGGCAAAATTTGATGACAGTTGGATATGGCATAGGAGACTTTGTCATATGAATTTTTGATAATATTGTCAAGGCTAGTAAGATCAAGGCAGTAAGAGGATTGCCTTTGCTGAACAAACTAGAGAATGCTTTATGCAGAGAATGCCAACTTGGGAAGATTTCTTCCTCAACATTCAAAGGTAAGTCTTTTTCAGTAGAGAACTTACTTGATCTTCTGCACACCGATCTATGTGGTTCGATGAAAAGTAGAAGTATTCAGGGAGATTGTTATTTCATGATTCTTACTGATGACTGCTCAAGAATGATGTGGGTCACATTCTTGAAAGACAAGTCTGAGGCATTTGGAAAGTTCAAAGCCTTCAGAGCATTAGTGGAAAAGGAGAGCGGCAGAAGAATAAAATTCCTAAGAACTAATCAGGGAGGTGAATTCACTTCTGATGAATTCAACAAGTGCTGTGAAGAGAACAACATCAAGAGGTAGTTGTCTGCCCCAAGGAAACCATAGAAGAATGGCATAGCAGAAAGGAAGAATAGGACTATAGTTGAAGCGGCTAGAACTATGTTGATCCAAGGTAAGGCTGCTCACACTTTTTGGAGAGAAGAAATGAGCACTACAATCTATACCATGAACCGGGTACCCATCAAGAAAGGTAAAGACAAAACCCCCTATGAGTATTGGAATGGGAGAACTCCTAATGTGAGATATTTCAAAGTATTTGGTAGTAAGTGCTATATCAAGAGAGGTGAGAATCTGATTAAGTTTGATGCTAAATGTGATGAGGCAATATTTCTGGGATATTCCACTAAATGAAAAGCTCTCAAATACTACAACAATAGGATTCAGAAAGTTGTTGAGAGTATCAATATTAGGGTTGATGAATCCCCTAAGGAGAATGAGGAAACCTACAGCAAGCAAGCATAAGATAAATCAGGTGTAGCCTTGTGGGAATTGGTTAAGAAGGAAACAAGTTGCAAACACCAAAAAGACCTCAATGTTCCTATACCGGTAGAAGATGCAGCGGGTGAAGAAGAAGATGAAGTGGAAAAAGAAGAGGAAAAGCAAGAAAAACCAACTAGGGTCATTCCTAGGTATGTGAAACTACATCATGATCCGAAGCAGATCATAGGAGATAAAGATGCAGGGATACTCGCAAGGAGAAAGGTGAAAGAAAACTCTTGCATGATTTCAGAATTTGAGCCCAAGACCAATAGAGAGGCACTTATCAATGAAGACTAGATGAAGGCAATGGAAGAGGAGTTGGACCAGATAGAAAAGAATGCTACATGGTCCTTGGTACCCAAACCAGAACACAAGAATGTAATTGGTACCAAATGGGTCTTCAAAAATAAGTTGAATGAAGAAGGTGAAATGGTAAGGAACAAGGCAAGACTTGTATGCAAAGGATATGCTCTTGAAGAGGGAGAAGACTATGGAGAAACCTTTGCCCCAGTAGCTAGACTAGAAAGTGTCTGAATTCTACTTTAATTTGTAGTATTCAAGGGATTTAAGGTATACCAGATGGATGTGAAGTTTGTATTCTTAAATGAAATCCTAGAAGAAGAAGTGTATATTGAGCAACCGTATGGGTTTGCTTTGTCAGAAGATAGTAACATGGTGTGTAGATTACAAAAGGCCCTATATGGATTGAAAGAAGCACCAAGGGCATGGTATGAATGGTTACACTCTTGTGAAGATAGGATTTCAGAGAACAAGTGAGGATAATAACATCTACCTGAAACTTGAAGGTAATTAGATTCTAATCTGTGAAGTATTTGTAGATGACATAATCTTCGGAGGAGATGATGAAATGAGTCATGCATTAGCAGAAGCAATGAAGAAAGAGTTTGAGATGTCTCTGATTGGAGAGATAAAGTTCTTCATTAGTCTACAAATTCAGCAGATGGAGGGTATCTTCATTACCTAGTCCAAGTATATCAAAGAGGTATTGAAGACCTTTGGCATGGAGGAGAGCAAACCAGTTGGAACATCGATGGTGACCGGCTGTAAACTGACAAAGGAGGATGACTCAAAGTTGGTGAATGAGAAGGAGTGCCAGTCAATGATTGGTAAGATGTACTATGTAGTGCACAACAGACCGGATATTGCTCATGCAGTGGGCATAGTAGCCCATTTTCAGAAGAGTCCAAGAGAATCCCACTTGGTAGCGGTAAAGAGGATTCTTAGATACCTGAAAGGGACGGTTGATTATGGATTGTGGTATCCATATAATGGTGACTTTGGTCTCAAAGTGTTTATCGATATAGATTGGGCAAGTAATGTGGATGACCAGAAGAGGACAACCGATGGGCGTTCTTCCTTGGTGGAAGACTAGTCTCCTGGATGAGCAAGAAGCAGAGTTGTATTTCCCAGTTTATAGCTGAAGCAGAGTATGTGGCAGATTTTATGAACTGCACTCAAGCAATTTGGATGAAGCATGTACTAATGGCTTCAAAGTACCTATATCTGAACTAGTGAGTATTTTTTGTGATAATACTAGTGCAATCAATATTTCCAAAAAATTGGTATTGCATGCTAGGACAAAGCACATTGAACTCAAGTATCATTTCTTAAGAGAAAAGGTTCAGAATAAAGAGGTTGTATTAGAACATGTTTCCAGTAAGGAGCAGTTAGCAGACATATTCACTAAGCCCTTACCGAAGACTACATTTACCTATTTGAGAGGTGAATTAGGGGTTTTGCCCCTTCATGAAGTAAATTAAAAATGTGTGCTCCACATCAGTCAGGTACTACAGTGACAAATCTTATAGGATTGATGTGTTGAAGGATGCTACTCCATAGGGGAGCAGCATAGTGGAGCTTGGAAGCTTGTGCCTCCACTTTGGCATTGTCAAAGCACGAGAAGATATTTGGAGGAGAAGATATCTGATGTATGGGAGAAGATAAATGGGGGAGAAGATATCTGATGATGAAGACATACAACAAAAGTACACACTGACTAGTCCAGATGGCAGTGGTTGTGATCTTTGAACCGGTATATGTCAACCAGTATATGTTATTAAGCATGGTGTAGATACTAAGCAATGATACACTAAGTATTTCCATCAATGCCAAAGGGGGAGATTGTTGGCATATGATGAAGTGGTGACATTGTATGTTGTCATTGATGTCAATAGGTGAAGCGTTATGAACTAGTATGAAGATTGGAAGCGGTTATGATCAACCAGGATGGAGTGGACTGGTGTCGAGGTTCACTAAGTGTGACTACCGATTGGTAGTCTCTGTTGAGCTCTAGGGTTTCCGGTTTGGCTTATGTGGTGCAACCGATGATATTTTGTGATGAGTTAGTTAAGAGATAAGGATGAGATCATGGTGCTACATCAGCTATGTGCTTCTGAGCATGAAGATCAAATGCATTTGAATGTCTACCTTGGGAATGCACAATGTTCTAAGTGGTGTATGAAGTGCGCGTGATGGGTTACTGATTTCCAGATACGGTAAAGATCAAACAATTTAGAATGACTTGAGATCTATTTTAGATCACTTCATTCTATGTAATGGATCTAACGGTTAGGATTGGACTGCTTGTAATTGTAAACCTAAAATGTTTAGGGTTTAGGGTTTATGCTACTGACCTAATTGTTGTCTATAAGGTCGATGATGTTTGTTATTGTTTGTGTTGGCAAATGATGTTGGAGATACTTGCCAAACCAGAGTGTGGAATCTGTAGAGTGTGATTGTAGAGGAGAGGAGCTAAAAAGGAAAAACCCACTGTGGTTTTTCCCATTTGGGTTTCCAGGTGAAAAATCTGTGTGTTATGGGTTGTGATTTTTCATGTGATGATTGAGTTGTTATTGATTAAGTTAGTTATGAATGCAATGCTAAATGATTGTGATATTGTTGATATAACTCATGCTTGATTATATCAGGAAGTAGTCATCAATATTTAAGGTCTATCAAATGATGTATGAAGTATCTGTGTTTAACCGATATACCTATGGTTAAGTTCAGTGGTGAAGACAACTAGTCAACATTGTTTTAATATGATAAAGTGTTGAGAAATTTTTTTCTTGTACTAATTCACCCCCCCTCTCAGTACTAGTTAGGGTATCATTTTTTCATCATTATTCATCAATTGGTATCAGAGAAACTCTAGGTCCTCAGTGATATAAGCTTAACTGCTTGAGGCAAAAGATCTTGCTTTAATGATGAAGAGGGAAGGTCCTAAGTTCAATAGGGATAATTTCAAAATATGGAAGGACAGAATGAAGATTTATATCAAGAGTTTGGGTTCTCAACATTGGAGCTATGTTGATAATGCCTATGTAATCCCCACTAGCACTCTAATTGATGATCAGAAAAAATAGATTCAAGAAAATTGGCAAGTCATGGAAGCCCTTATTAGTAGCTTGTCCAATATTGAGTTCATGCAAGAGAGGTTGTCATCTGCAAAGGCTAAAAGGAAAGAACTATGTGATCAATTACAAAATAACGATGATGAAGAGAAGAATTCTTTAAAGGAACTATGTTAGAAGCTGAGTCAAGAAAATAGTGTCATGAAGAATGAGATGCAAGCCCTAACTATGAGGATGTTTGAGGAGATTGAAGACCAGAAGAAGAATGAAGAAAATCTTTCCAAATCTCTAAAAGATATATCTGATGAATGCATTAGGTTGGTGCATGAGAATGATGTGTTGAGAACTAAATTGGTGCAATCACAGAACAATGAGCAAAAGTTAGAGAGAATGATAATAGTCCTAAGAAGTGATCTGGATGCTGCAAATGAATACAAAGAAAAGTTCAAGGTCAATTCTATAAAGCTTGATGAGTTATTGAAGAATCAAATGGACACTGGAGATAGTAGAGGTCTTGGATTTGAGCATGGAGAAAGCTTCAATACTGCAAATATGGAGAATCCACCAAACAACCGAAATCAGAGGTCATTGGTAAGACAACCCATTACACATAAATTTAATGGTATGCTTTGTTTGCAATAAGTTTGGTCATATGGCAGTCAATGCAAAAATAGAGTCAATCAAAATAATAATTCAGGTACCGTTCAATGTTTCAATTGCAAAAAGTATGGTCATAGGACAACAAATTGTAGAATGAATGTGAAATGTCATGCATGTGGAAAGTTTGGGCATATGGCTAATTAATGTAGGTCAAGAAATGATCAAGGTTACAACAAGACAATTCAGGAAAACAATGTCACTTGTTATGCATGCAACAAAGTAGGACATATTGATAAATTTTGCAGAAGCAAGAACCCACCTACAAGAAATAATGAGAAGGGAAAACAAAAGGTTGATGATATCCAGAAGGAGAATGGGAATAAATGGATTAGAAAGTTTGAGGATTAATCGGCTGAAGAAAATACCCCAGTTACTCAACCGATAGAGCAGAATGTTCCTGCACCGGTAGGAGACTCATTCGGTAACTAAGGCATTAGCCTTAGGGGGAGGCAAATTGATGACAGATCTTGTATTACCCTCGATAGTGGTCTAAAAGATTGTTTCAGACATTGGAGAAGTCAGTCTCAAGATTCACAGGTGTAGATTTGATGGATCTTGGATCCAGTATGATATGTCAGCAAACATTAATGTTAATAAGGAATTAGGGTTCTGCAGGTTAAAAGGAAAAAGTGATTCATTTTTCATCACCAAGCTTTCAAAGAGAAGTAGAGTGAGTTGAAGGCGATTTAGAGTGATCCTGAGCATTTCTAGGAGAATTCCAGTGCACTCAGAGCGAATTTTCAAAGGCTTTTCACCGGTGAAGAGTCTAAGGTATTTCTCAGTTTTCAAGCTATCTATTTTGAAATTACAATGGCTTCTGGATCTGTTCCCATTTTGGCATATAGTGTTTTTCCTGTTGTGGTTGATATTAAGGATCATCCAAGCTTGATATTCAAGAAACACCCTCAGATTGTGAAGGTTGATGATTCAGTTGGCGCATTTTCTAGGGTTCCCAATGACATTCTTTATGTTGAGGATGTCAAAGCTCACATTCACTGCACTCTAGAGGAATTGGGTACATCAGAGATGAAGACCATGTATATGACAACATTGTTCGATAAGAATGGTGTAATCAAACCAAAATTCAAACATTTGAAGGATCAAGGGTTTACAGACATTTTGGAGATGACTGAGTTTGATAATGAAATCATTTGGAAATGTGTTGAGTCATGTTCATGGTGAGTTTATGTGGCTAGATCAGCCTCATAAAATCACTAAGGATGTCATTCGGGCAATTACTGGTTTGCCCCAGGTTGGTCAGAGACCAGATAAGAAGAAAATATCTAACAATGAAATCACCAAGCTTACTCGTGCTACATTCAACAATCGGTCTATGAGGATAAGTACAATCAGAGATAAGGGCATGCAATTTGCCAACATGGTTATTAGATATAAGGTAACTCAATCTAATCGGTTGAATTTTATTTCTAGTTCTTGTATCTACTGTGCACATAAGATGATCAAGGAAAATGAAAAATATGATCTTTGCCAATGGATGTGTGATGAGTTAATTTTAAATCTTGGGAAAATCAAAGGTGAGAAGAAAGGTGTATTCTGGTATGTCAATCTTGTTGTCTGTCTGATGCTATTTTTCCTTAATGAGATCCTGAGATATTGTAAAAGGCAATGGGCCTTTGACATTCCAATAGGGAAGCAAATCAAAGATGCCTTAAGAAGCATAGGTTAGGACACAGACTCCACCTTATGGGGATATTTCAAGGCTTTTCAGAAGGAAATGAAACAAAGGGAAAGAGTGCCTAAGCACATTGTTGATAAATACTCTATTGAGATCTACTTCATGGTTAAGAAAGATGAAACTTTAATGGAAGTAGTACAACAAAGAAAGGTATGGATAACTGAGATGGGCTATTAAGTTGATGTATGCCAAGACACTTATAGATGCCCTAGTAGATGAGTCAAAGAAGACTTTTGGGACAACTAAACAAAAGGAATTGGATGTGAAAATAGGGTTTAGTAAGAAGAAGTGGGAAGGTCAAATAAAGAAGGTTGGACAGGTTGTTCAGAAGATGTCCACTGAGATCAAACAAATTATTGGACTAGTAGAGTCATCTTCTTCGATAATAATTTGGGCCTCACCGGTAGAAGCAACCGACAAAGGTGTGATGAAAAGGAAGAAACCAAAAACCTTTATTGCCCATGTTGCTTCTGGATTTGAGACTAAAGATGAACCTCCTAAGATACCCAAAATTTACATGAGAATTCAAAGGAAGAAGCCTACAGAGAAGGGGAAACCAGTAAAAGAGACATCTCCCACTCTCGGTAAGAAGAATAAATATGATTTAGATATGGCCCTTGAATCTGGTAAAAGTGTTAAAGATATCCCTCCTTTATCTATAGATGAACTGGTAGAAAAAATTACTAAGGATGGAATTTTGAGTAATATACAATATTCCTATGAAAATATGGATTATGTTGAGAAAAAGGAGATTGAGGAAGCAGTTTTGTTATACTTAGATATATATAAGAAGGCCTTACTTGAGATAGAAAAGAAGACTCTGGTAGAGTTGTATAATAAATTAGATGCTAGGAGATTATCAGTTATTGAGGAAGATAGGCATATAAAGATTCAGGAACTGTTAGCTGTTTGCGATGCAATAACTAAAGAGGAGATGCAACAATGCATTGAATTTGCTAATAAAACAATTTTCTAGAGTAAGCACAGGCATATTAGCTTAATGGTGGGAAGAGTAAATGAAATAGTTAAAGAGACTCATGAGGCATGGGTAAAATTCTTTGTTGATAATCTAGGATTCTTTACATCACCGGAAGTTCCTCCTAAGTCCGACATTCCAGACATCTCGGTTGATGCTAGAGGGAAAGGCATATTAAGTGAAGACCTGCCGATTTTGGATAAGAAATTAACTGAGGATATAGAAGAAAATAACCACCAGATAATATTGAGGACAATTTTCCTTTGGTTATTGATGTAGATACAATTGAGATTCATGTTGTAGTGGCAAAAGAAATAATTGCACCAAGTGGCAAAGCCACTGGTGCCGAGGAGAAGGATCAAGAAAAAGGACATAAGGTATAGGAGAAGCAGAAAGAACAAGAACAGATTGAATTCAGGGTATCGACACCATCACCGGTTGTTGGTCCCTCATTGTTGGCACTTGACACACCCGATCAAGTAGATTTTAGTCATTTTGAGAAGAAGAATGTTGAGCAGCTGACCAGTTCTGAGTTAATGTTTGTTATAGCTCAAAAGCTTATGAAGGAAGGATCAGAGGACAAGCATGTTATAGAGCAAGCCATTCCAATCCTACAACATCTTTCCCTAGAATATAAGATCAATCAGGTAGTCATCCCTTCTAGCAAGCTTAAGGGTTTGAGTGAACACATTGCCAAGGAGTTTCAAACTCTACAACAAGTGTCAAACCGACAGTTGGTGGAGAGGTACAATACAACTAGGAAGGTCACTAGTGACAACATGATCATATCAGACAAGGCCAAGCTGATGGAAGAATTGAAAAGGATTGATGAATCTCTTCATCAATGCAACAATATATACTGGTCTTTCACTAACACAACCAAATTAACAACATACATGGATGTTAAAATAAAGGTGGCTAAGGTCCGGTTGGAGCATCTTGCAAATAATTTTGATGGTACTCAGTCATTGATCAGCTCTGTTGATGGTCAAATTTTTCTTTTTGAATAAGATATTTCTGCTTTGGAGAAGGATATGGATAGGTTAATCTAGTGGGCCAAAGAATTGAGAGGTTTGGTTAGTCCTCAACTTAACACTTTGTTGCTTCATAAAAGGGGATGTATAGAACAAATGAGTAAGCCCACATCGACAACATTAACAGAAGAAGAATTACATGCATACATTCTTAATGGGTTTGTATCAATTTTGAGAACATTGAAATCCAGTTGGGACACTTGGGATTTTCGAAGAGTGCTTACCCTGATATATTCAAGTACATCTAGATTCGGTAAACAAATTTTTTTATTCTTTCATTTATTTGCCCCAACTTTTCCATTGTTGTCAAAGGGGGAGAGGTTGGATGTGAAAAATGTTAAGGGACGTAAGAAGTAATGTATAGCTCAGGGGGAGCAACTTTGGGAGATTAGTTTTGGGGAAGTTTTTGGATAGAAACCAAAACAAAACTGTAATGATCCATTTTTCACGTGAGTGTTTCCATCAATGCCAAAGGGGGATATTGTTGGCAATTGACACTCATCTAGGATCATGGTGTTGTCATTGATGGAAACACACATCATTTTAGGTTGGATACTTATCCGGCATCCTCTGGTATTCAAGTTTTAACACGCGACATTCAAATAAACTGGAAAGCAAGGGAAACCGACAAACTAGGAACTAGTATTTGGAGGCTGACATAGGAGATTGATCCAGCGAAGGTTTTCGTGACAACTATCACAAAGATTAATGTTTATATTTTTGTCTAGGCCAACATGTATTTATATTTTGTAATATGTTTGTAAGCCGATATAAGGCTTTCATGTTTATTAATGTAAAGGGTATATAAGTCAATCTGGCTAGGCCATTTTAGAATATAGATGTGATAGGTTATGTGATATTATGCGAGCAAGATATTGATTGACAGAATGTGAATGTAATGATCTGTAGCCATTCTTGGTTGTTTGTCAAGAGGATTGAGAAGTGAAAAAGGTTACCGATAAGGAAGGATATAGTGATAACCAGTATAGACAATGCTTAAATCAGAACTCATCCAACATATCAGATGCACGCAAAGTTCAAAATTTTGTTTGTAATTTAGTATTTTATCTATAGTCAATGAGGCTCCTTTGTGATGAGAAGTGTGCTCTAGGCAATGTGCCTTCCTGCATGTGCAGGCCCACCTTTTATGTAATGTTTATTCAGCTGGCCAGTGGATAGATATTGTGGGTCACAAATACCACTGTGGTTTTTCCTCTTTGAGGTTTTCCACATATAAATTTGTGGTGTTATGGTGTTGATCTTTGTGGTTTCTTTGTTCTTTATTATATCTTATTTATATGCTTATTGGTTGTTAATTGGAAAAGTATCTAAAGGAATTAAATTCTTAATCATTGATAGAACACTGATTCAATCCCCCCTCTCAATGTTCTTGGATTCCAACAATGCAAGTTGCATCCCTTTTGGCTAAAGTAAATCAATTTAATTTAACTAAAAGTCCTATTTTCCCTCACCCACTTGCATTCTCCTACATCTCCCACTTGCCTCCATAATCATCCTTCTAGAAACCTCCTAATCCCATCCTAATCATGTCTAATATCCTAATCATGTCCTTTCCCTAAATTTGGGAGAGTCACTTCTCCAAATTTGGAAGAAAGTCTTCAAAATGCATTTAAGACTTTGTCTATTTCAACAAGTTAACTTGTTGAGTCTTCCAAACATGTAAGGCTCTTACATAAACCACTAGTGGTTTTCCTCCTTGAGCAAGTTAGCCTCCAAAGTCTTCAAAAGGAATTGAATGCCTCTTACAAGCCCACACCCCTTAGCCGTGATGGTTGTCCCTTTAACCATTTTCCCATGTTGCACAAGAGTTTACCTCTTGGGTAATAGCATGCCTCCCTGGATAATGACATTATCCAATGATGTAACTCCTTTAGGTTATCCCTAATTGCTTTCTTAGCATCTAATGCTTTTTTAGCATCCTCTCAAGCCCTCTCAAGGTGACATTTGTCAACTTGGGATTAGATTAAATCTCTCCCATGGATCGATAACTTTCAATCCTAGCCCTTGTTGAGATTACTCAATCTCAACCATCCATTTCTCTGTTTTGCCTATAAATAGAACTCATTTCTTCAATTCAAGGATCCTAATCTTGTGCATCAAAATTATAGTCTTTTGCAAGTTATCAAAGGAGCTCATTGGTCACCTTCAAGCATCCAAGCCTTCTATCATTAGAATCATAGCATTTAGTTTAATTGCATTATGTTTTAGATCATATCAATTACATGCTTTTACATATTCATCTAGCTTAATTAGCTCATCATAATCTTCAATTTGGAATTAACTTATCCTCGTATCATTTCCACCATCCTAATCATCACTAGCTTTTCATCTTGCATCCTTAGCTTTTATTCATATCATCATCTTAGCAATTCATTAGGTTCTTAGTTGCATTCATTTTGATCGTAGAATCATCATTTAAATCACGTTCTCTAGGTTGACATCCAAGAGATCAAGTGCTCTTCCAAGTGAGGGCCACCTTCAATGTTAAGGATCTTTAGAGATAGAGGAGCATGGAACGATTTTGAGATTTTTTGGTTCACTAACATGTTTTTGTGATTACTAACTCTAATGCAATGTATCATATGTGTGTTTGAGGTGTTTTCTCTCATTGCAGGATGATCCCACATTTCTAGCATACAGTTTGGTTGTTGGACGAAAATTTCTTGATGGTTTGAGGAGTGAAAATATGTGTTATGCCTTAATCCTTAAGAAGTCTAATTTGAAACTAGAAGAGGAACAACCAAAGGAGATAAAGAAATTGTTGACAAAATATGAAGACATAATTTCAAATAACGTACTTGATGGGTTGCCACCTATGACTAGAATCACTCATTGTATGAATTTGATTCCCGAAGTTAGTTTGCCTAATAGAGTTACACACCGAATGACATCGAAAGAGAATGAAGAATTGAATAGGTAGGTACAAGAGCTATTGAGGAAAGGTTTGATCAGGGAAAGCTTGATCCCTTGTGTGGTCCTTTTTGTGTTAGAACCTAAGAAGGATGGAGAGTGGATAATGTGTAGTGACTCCAGGGCCATAAACTGGATCATACTAAAGTATAGGTTTCCTTTTCCTAGGATGGATGACATAATGGATTGTTTAAGTGGAGCTGAATATTTTACAAATATAGATTTGAAGAGTGGATATCATCAGATCAGGATTAGAGAAGGAGACAAGTGGAAGACTACATTCAAGATAAACAAAGGACTATATGAGTGGTTGGTGATGCCTTTTGGACTAACTAATTTACCAAGTACTTTCATGAGGTTGATGAATGAGGTATTGAAGAAGTTCTTGGGTAAGTTTGTGATTGTGTATTTGGATGACATTTTGATTTTTAATAAGACAAAAGAGGATCATTTGTTGCATTTGAGACAAGTTTTGTAGAGGTTGAGGGAAGAGAAATTGTTGATAAACCTTAAGAAGTGTAGTTTCATGAAGGAAGAACTAGTATATTTTGGATTTGTGATACCTGTGGATGGATTGAAGATGGATCCTAAGAAAGTAAGAGCAAATATTGAATGGCCTACATCGGAAAGAATTGGAGAGGTAAGATCATTTCATGGATTGGCTAGTTTCTACAAGAAGTTCATTAGGAATTTCAGTTCAGTTTGTAGCCCTATGACTGAGAAAATGAGAGGAGACCAGAAGGATTTTAGATGGACATTTGGAGCAAACAAAAGTTTTGAGGTGTTGAAGAAGAAGGTGACTGAACAAACTATGTTAGCCCTACCAGATTTTAGTAAAGTATTTTAAGTAGGCTGTGATGCAAGTGGGAATGAAATTGGAGTAGTATTGAGTGAAGAAGGAAAACTTGTTGCCTATTTCAGTGAAAATTTGAATTATGCAAGGAGAAGATATTCAGTGTATGATCAGGAAAACTATGCCTTAATTCAAGCCTTGAAGAAGTGGAGACATTATTTTCTACCTAAGGAGTTTGTGTTGTATACAAATCATCAAGCATTGCAGTATTTGAATAGTCAAGGTAAGTTGAACCAGAGACACATGAGATGGGTTGAGTTCATGCAGAGCTATACTTTTGTTTTGAAACATATGAGTGTATAATAAAAAAGAGTTGTTGATGCTTTGAGCGGGAGAATAAAATTGTTGACCAAAATGAAAATTGAAGTGCTAGGGTTTGCTGAGTTGAAAACCTTGTATGAGGAAGACCCTGATTTTGCTGGACCCCAGAAAGCTTTTAAAGAGCCTGTTGTGATGGACTGAAGAAAATGGTTGGATTATTTCATTCAAGATGAGATGTTGTTTAGAGGAAATCAATTGTGTGTACCCCAAAGTTCTATGAGAGAGAGTTTAATAAAATAAAATCATAGTGGAAGATTAGCAGGACATTTTGGCATTGACAAGACAATGGCTTTGTTAAGTGAGAATTACTTTTGGCCTCAAATTCATATGGATGTAAGGAAATTCATATTGTTGGCATTTTGGCACTTAGTTGTCATTGATGTCAACTGGTGGAGATTGAACATGGTAGATAGTTGCTTGGATAATAATGAAGAGGCAAAATGATAAGATGTACAACCGATACAAGATGCTATACCAGTCAACAAGTGAAGAGCACTCTACTGGCAAAGGGTTTTATCGGTATGTGGTTATCGGACTAACTGAACATTGGAAAGTCATGTCTTGATTAGTGTGAAGCTGAGGTGGCAATTCAAGTATGGTTGGTGAAGCTTCATCTACAGGGTTGATGAAATAGATAATCACCATTAATGAAGGAACTGTGAATCAAGGGATTGCATCAGACTAATTGTGGCTTGAGGAAGAAGGAATGACAGAGGAAGATCAGGGGAGTAGTTGGTGCCTGGATCAAAGAAAGAAGATTTGATCGGAAGAATACCTTGAGAAGGAAACAACAGAGGCATTAATAGCAATTTAACAGATGTAAATCTATATAAAGGATCGTGTTTCCCCTGTCTGTAAAAAATGTCTTAAAAGGCACGGAAATGATGAAGTTGAACTGATGGACCTGAAGGAGATCAGATCTTGCAAGATCTAACTGGATTTGATTTTCCTCGAGGATGGTGAAGAAACCCTAACTGCTTGGATTTTGAATTGTTTTTTTGGTGGGAAATCATCTCATAAGAAAATGGAGCAATGGACAGAAGATTGTTGATGCTGGAGTAAAGAAAGGAGTGTTGAGAGGAGTTGGAAGAAGAAAAGTTGAGAAGGGGTTTGGATCAAGTTATAGTGTGAGTAAGCAGGGAGACCGGTCTGAGGACTCTACCGGTAGTTTTATATTTGAGCAGTTGAGCCTTATCGGTAAGGCATGGCAGAGCAGGCATCATCCCAATGTGACACAGTGTACTGAGAGACTGTGTGTGAGAAGGAGAGAAAAATAACATAAAGTTAATTGATTCAAGAGCTGCAGAATTCATTTGCGATTAGAAGCCTAAATTGTACTCAAATAGTATTTCAATATACCCCCCACTCCTAGGGGATTAAGGAATCTTAGTTGCTTCTCCCATGTAACACTACTCCCTTAGAATAGTAGGGGCCTCCCACCAATTTCCCAACCCCCAATTTTGCCTATGTCCACTTACTACCATAGTACCTCTGCTCCAGTGCCAGTACCCCCCTACGTCCTAGCCAGGGGGAGCCATTATAGCTAAATAGTAGGGCCATAGAATTGTAGGGCCCCCCCACCTGGAACTATGCCCCCCACCCCCCCTCTATAGTAATTCCCCACACACACTATAATTCCCCATGAATGCACACTTATTAATAAGTGCCCTACTATTCTAAGGACGCGCCCATAGAATTGTAGGGGGCCCTTTAGAAAACTATAGAAAGGAGGGGGGCTAGAGTAAGAGAAATTGAGTAGTCCAGCAGTATCGGAGTTGTTTTCTCCATCCGTTGAGAAGGGGTTTGGATCAAGTTACAGTGTGAGTAAGCAGGGAGACCGGTCTGAGGACTCTACCGGTAGTTTTATATTTGAGCAGTTGAGCCTTATCGGTAAGGCATGGCAGAGCAGGCATCATCCTAGTGTGACACAGTATACTGAGAGACTGTGTGTGAGAAGGAGAGAAAAATAACATAAAGTTAATTGATTCAAGAGTTGCAGAATTCATTTGTAGTAAGAAGCCTAAATTGTACTCAAATAGTATTTTAGTATACATTGCCAAGTTGGAACTTGGTGCAGGGGTTGGTGCTCCTTGGTTTGGTGCCCTAAAAGTGAAGGGGTTGGTTCTCCTTGGGTTGGTGCCCTAAACTTTGTAACTGTGTTTTACTGTGAGGCTGGATTGGAGCAGTAGACTTCAACAACTTTTCTCACTGAGGTTTTTCCCATATTGTGTTTTCCTCGTAAATCTAGTGTTGTGAGTTGGTTGTGTGTGCATGGTCACTTTGCCTTTCTTTCTTATATTACCGGTTTGACTCTCTATGTGATTAAGTAAATAATTGATATTCTCAAGTTAGATCAGAAAAATAATAGACCTAGGAACCACTGATTCACCCCCCTCTTAGTGGTACTCTATGTTCAACAATTGGTATCAGAGCGTAAGTTCTCGGTTATCTTTAAACCTTGGGTAGATTCTGGACTTTGATAATAATGGCAAGAAGTGAGTCTACATCCTCAAAAGCCCCTTTGTTTGATGGATCTAACTATGCCTTCTAGAGCAGAAGAATGGAGACATATATTTTATCTCTTGGCTTTGATGTATGGATGTCAGTAAAGAATGGGTATGTTGTTCCTAATACTCCTCCCACTGATCCAGATGCAAAGAAGGAGTATGAAAATAATGCAAAGGCTAAACATGTCATATTGAGCGGACTGTTCGATAATGAATTTGTCAAGGTTATGCACTGTGTTTCAGCAAAGGAAACATGGGACAAGTTGCAAAGATTATTTGAGGGAGATGCAAAGGTCAAGGAGACCAAGCTGCAAACTCTAAGGAGCCAACTTGAAAGCATCAAAATGAAAGATGATGAAAAAATTGCAGAATACATTCACAGATTTGATGAAACTGTGAATGCTATTAGAGGACTTGGTGAAGAGATTGCAGATGAAATTATTGTCAAAATAAAATTTATATCTCTCACTCCCAAATATGATACTAAAGTTTTAGCCATAGAAGAAGCCAAGGATCTGAAGACTTTTACTATGGATGAACTATTTGGTTCCTTGATAGCCTACGAGATGAGAACAACCGGCAAGACTTCCTCAAGAAAAGAAGCTGCTTTCAAAACCACCAAAAGGGGGAAGGAATTTTTTACTCTTACAGAATCCAGTGAAGACTCTGATGCTGAAGCAGAAAAATTTGTTAGGAAGATCAAAAGAGGATTAGGTCAGTACAAAGTAAAGCTACCACTTAAGTGTTTCAACTGTGGGAAGGTAGGACACTTCGCTACAAGTTGTCATCACAAAGAAACCTGTGGAGATGAGTCAAGAGAGTTTACAAGATCTATCCGCAAAGACAAAGAAATAAATGACCATCGGTAGGTGGTGTAGAAGCACCCTTCCAAGCTCTTCCTCCTTATTTTTTGTTGTTGGTGTTATGCTTCTTTTGAAGCCATTGTATATAAAATAAAGAGCCATGTGCTCATTGGTCCTGGTTAGGGTCCTAGTTGAGGTCTTAGGGTCATGAGTCAAAATTGAAGATTTCTTGGAAATAGGGGGTATGTGTGCATTTGAGGTGTTTAGGGGTCCCTCATAGCATGGTGGTGTCCTTAGGTTGGCCCAATGTGGGTCTAGGAATCAAGAAAAGCAACATTGGGAAAGTTGCTCAAAAGTTGCAAAAGTTGCATGACAACTTTTAAAAGTTGTCAAGCAACTTTTCCACCATGAGGTCAAAATCCTTAATGTAGCATATAAAACCCTAATATGGGAACACAAACCAAGGCAAAGGTGGTATAAGTAATTTCAAACCCTAAGTTAAAGTGTTGGATGTCAGACATTGTATGGCCCAAGCAAACTTGACTATGACTGCAATTTTGTTGCCAGTCGGCACAAAAGGAGTAAAGAAAGATCATTAATGGATTGATTTGCATGAAAAACTATGTGGAGTGTCTTGTATGGTGTACTTACTCTCATTTTGAGCATTTATATTAGGTTTTTATTTGTAAGGGAGGTGTGTTTGGAATTATTTTGTGAATTTGCTCCTTACTGTCCAGTTTTGGATGGGTTTGTGTAAATGGCTGCATAACTCCATTCCCCATTGTGGAACCACCATGAGACCATGGGGAATGAGAGTGAAGACCTTGTACTATAGTTCAATGCAAGCAGGGCCCTTGAAAATGCAAGGAAGCCATTTGAAGACCCATTCCTAGGCGAGACTGGACAGTGCCCGGCTAGGAAGGGTTAAGTTACAGAGGTCTTGGAGAGAAAGGAAGGTCAAAGGAGGAGGCACCCTTTGGAGGAGTTGAAGAGGGGTGAGTGAAGCACCATTGGTGTGAAGGAGGAGCTTCCACCAATCCAGACAAGGTGGCAAGAGCATCAAACCCTAACTATGACACTGGCAGACCTAAAAACCCTCCTAAAAACCCTTAAAAACCTTAAAATCCACCTAGGGTAGTGTACAGACACTTAAAACCTAGAAAATCCTTGAGTCCTTTCCAAATGAATAGCAGGTATTTTGGGAAGTTTCACAAGCAAGTGCATCATTTGTGAGAGGGAGCCCTAAAGGACTGAGTAGGAGGCCTAATTGGTCATAATCCTTGTAGCCCTATTTTGTAGGCAAAACACAAAATAGTGAAATCGGTAAGGGTTGAAAGCTTGAAACCTCTTGGGGGAACATGAATGGGTGGAAAAACCATGTTTTAGACCTGACCTATCCTTGCTAAGACCTAGGAAGGTGTGCAACAAGCCTAACCCTTATTGGCCTAAGTAAGGGTTTCTGGAATCTCATGAGTAGGTGAGACCTTAAGAGTAGATTTTCAACTTGTTGGTGGGTGGATTGGGCAAGGTCAGGGGATTCCACAAGAAGGGGGAGTCCTAGAGACCCTAGGGTGTGGTTAGAACACCTGGTGATCCAAGGAAAGGATCCAAGAGCATAGACTAGGCTAGTCTATCCCAAACCCCTATCCCATCAACAGGAAAGAAGAGACTACCGGAACCAAAATAGTTTATATACCAATGAGGATGACACAATAGATGACGAGGATGCATCAAAAGATGATAACCATGAGAACCATAGAAGAGTAAATCTTTTCATGGCATTTGACAAACCTGCTACTGAAGATGAGGAAGAAGAGGATGTTGAGGTTGAAGTGGATTTGGAAAGTGAACTTATCAGTGCACTTGAAGAACTAAGTAAAACAAGAAGAGAACTCAAGAGAGTCAAGATTATTGCAGTAGATGAACATGATCTCTTGAAGCAGTCTCTGGAAGAATCCAGTCAAATCATATTTGACTTAAAGCTACAGCTGGAAGAAACTAAGAGGATCGGTGAAGATACAACCCTTGACTTGACAAAGAAAGAAAAGGAGCATCAAGAGCTAGAAGTAGAAATAATAAAGCTTAGAAAGGAGCTTGAGAAAAGCAAGGAAGAAATAAAAATAAGAAGCCAGTATGAAGGCAACACTGAAGCTTTGGATAAGATGTTGAGCAAACAAAAGCAATCCAAAGACACTGGTGGGTTAGGCTTTGAAGTTGGTCAAGGATTAGCCCACAAAGGAAAATCTAACAAAGAGATAATGTTCACTTCTTCAATTGAAGGAGAAGGAAAGAAGAAATTCACTATAGCCAAGGAAACCTATAAAAAGACATATGCTGATATTGTTAGAAATCAACATTCGAACTGGCATACAGAAATGAACCAGAGGTCACATTTCATGCACAAATTTGCATATCCGAGAAGGAATGCTAGGATTGACTGAGAAGGATTCACCAGATTCAACAACATGAATGGAAGACCCCCAATGAGGCAGTTCCATTCTGTACCAAGACAACACGACCAGTATGTATCAAATTTTCATGGTTACTATTACCAATGTAATAAATTTGGGCACAGAATAGTTGACTGACTTTAGGTTAAACAATAAACCTTCTATGAATTTTGAAAGTAGAAATTCATTTAATGCACTCTGAGATATGAATGTTGTTTGCTATCAATGCAATGGATATGAACATAAGAGCTTTGATTGTGGGAAGAACCAACCGATATCCTACAATAGCATTAAAGATCCTTCTTTTATTGAAAACATAAAATGCTATAACTGTCAAGAATTCGGACACATAGCCAAATTATGCAGAAACAAGAAGATCAAGCAAGTGAAAGAAAATCCTGATCAAAGACCAATATCTGAACTTGAGCAGAATTCAGGAGCTGACAATAAGAAGGAAATCAAACCGGTTTGGGTTGAGAAAGAAAAGGAAAAGACAGAATCAAGTCTCATAGTGCAAACTGCCTTGCATGTTGAGAGGAAAAATCTATGGGTAGTAGATAGTGGTTGCTCAAACCATATGACTAGTGACAAAAGAAAATTCATTAATCTTGAAGATTGGAATGGTGGATAGGTAAGGTTTGGAGACAATTCCTCCATCAAAATAAAGAGAAAAGAAACACTAAGCATTGATGGAAGATTGAAGGTACATGATGTATATTATGTGGAAGGCCTCAAACATAATCTACTAAGTGTGAGTCAAATGTGTGACAAAGGTTACAAATTCACCTTTGACTCAACCTGTTGTCAGATAAAGAAAGATAGTACCGATAAAGTGGTGGCAAAAGGAAAGAGAACTGATGCAAATGTTTATAATCTGAAAGAATGATATGAGTCCTAATGTATGTTAGGACAAGTAGATTAAAGTTGGTTGTGGCACAGAATTTTAGGCCACATAAATTTTGAAAACTTGGTTGTAGTAAGCAAAAAGGGGTGTGTGAGGAATATTCCACCCATCATCAAGCCAGTAAACACATTTTGTGATGAATGTGTAAAAGGAAAGCAAACAAGAGTAAGTTTCAGAACAAAGGAGAACAACACCTCCAAGCCACTCGAAATTGTGCATACAAATCTGTGTGGTTCAACTAGAACAAGAGCACTTATCGGTGAAAGATACTTCATTCTTTTCATTGATGACTACTCAAGGATGACATGGGTCACCTTTCTGAAAGATAAATCACAAGTATTTGAAAGATTCAAGATCTTTCAGAAGATGGTGGAAAAGGAAAGTGGGTACAAATTAAAATGTCTAAGATCAAACAGGGGTGGAGAGTTCACATCAAATGAATTTGAAGATTACTATGAAAAACATGGAATTAGAAGACAATACTCTGCTCGTAGAACACCATAGCAAAATGGTGTGGTAGAAAGGAAGAATAAGACAGTCAAGGAGATGGCCAGAACTATGTTGAATGAGGCCAGTCTACTGGATACTTATTGGAAAGAATTAATGCATACTGCTACATACACCTTGAACTAGGTTCAGTTAAGAACAAACAACAAGATGACACCTTATGAATTATGGTATGACTGAAATCCATCAGTCAATTATTTCAGATTTTTTGGAAGCAAATGCTTCATTAAGAAAGATATGGATGGTTTGGGAAGATTTGACTCTAGAAGTGATGAAGGGATCTTCCTTGGTTACTCGTCAAACACCAAGACCTACAAATGCTACAATAAAAGACTAAGAAGAAATGTTGAAAGCGTGCATGTAAGAGTTGATGAGGATATGCACAAACGGTGTCAACCATACATTAACTGGTATGATGACTCCGATGATGAAAATATTGATGTTCAGTCTGACACTAAACCAGAGGCGGCACCTCAGAAGGCTCCCAACCGGTATGTACAGTTGAATCATCCGAAAGAGCAAATTCTGGGAAATAAGAGTGATGGTGTGCAGACTAGAAGAAGAATTGCCCGAAATGATGAACAAGTCAACCTATGTCTCATGACTAAAGTTTAACCTAAAACTTTCATTGAGACTAGCAAGAGATAAGAATGGACGGATGTCATGGAAGAAGAAATGCACCAGATTGAGAAGATCAAGACTTGGGAATTAGTCCCTAGACCGGAAGATAAGAACATCATTGGCACAAAGTGGGTCTACCAAAACAAAATGAATGAAGAAGGTAAGGTTGTGAGGCACAAATCTAGAGTAGTGTGCAAAGGATACTCTCGGGTAGAAGGGATTGACTTTGAAGAAACATTTGCACCAGTGGCTAGTGTAGTCACATAAATCTGTCCAGCTTAATTAAATAAATATTCGCTATTTATTTGACTAAAAATCCACTAGCCATCAGTTAATTAAATAAATATTTAATTAATTCATCCCCAAACATTCTTCTATTAATTAAATAAATTATTCAATTTATTTTAATTAATTCATTAAACCAAATACAAATCAATTAAATAAATAAAATCTATTTATTTAATTAAATCCCCCTATTCCTCTTTTAAATAAATTAAATAAAACATTTATTTAAATCATTATCCCCCCCCACTTGCATTTTCCTACAAATGCAACTTGCATTCATTTATTGAAATAAATGAATTTTTATTTTAATAAAATCCTATTTTCCCTCACCCACCAAATCCACTTGCAAAATCTAATCCCCTTCTAGATTCTTCTAAACCGTTCCTAATTAGCCTAATCCATCCTCTAAACTTTGTCACATCCCTAAGCAAAGGGAAGCCACTTCTCAAAACCTCAAAGTCTTTGATAACCTTTAAAAGCTTTCAACCTTCAACCACTTAATCCCCAAAGTCTCCAATAACCATTAATGGTTAATTCAAACCTTCCCACATGGTTAAAACATTTGTTTTGACTCAACCTCTACCCAACCCAAAGGTCTCATCAGGCCATTAATGCTTTGACCATGATTATCTCTTAAACATTTGCACAAAGGTTTATCCTTGGATTAACTCTTAATCCAGTGGGTAATCTTAATTTAGACTTGACCCTTGGCCTTTAGATAACCATGAGGTCTTCTCAGGCCTTTAATACCTCCAACTCTGTTTCTCAACCCAACCCTATGTTGACACTTGTCACCATTTCATTGGTGCCAATTGTGCACATGGATCCCCAACTTTCAAACTCAACCCTTGATTGAATCTTTCAATCTCAACCATCCATTGCTCCATTTTCCCTATAAATAGAGCCCATTCCTTCATAATCCAGATCCTGAAAAACTTGTATGCATCTAAGCTATAGACATTTTAGAGAGAATTTTTAGCATAATCATCTAATACCTTGTTATTTTGGTTAAAATTCATCATTTTAGCATCAATAGCATAGCATTAGCTTCTCATTTCATACTCGAAGCACGATATTACAATCTCAATCCTCCATAAGCATCCATAGTGCAAAAAGCTGCTGAGAGCTACACTATTTTGGAACTTGGAGAGGTGAGGAACAAGGGAGAAAGGAACCAAAACCATGCTAAGAGGCATTTGGAGATGCCTTGTTATCTTTGCTTCTTTAGTTAGATATATTAGCATGTTTTTAGCATCTCTCTTGGTATGCCTTTTTAGATTAGTTTTTGATTGAAAAACACTGACAATCTAATGGTTTTGTGTCTTTTTGTGTTGTTGATCATTCACTAATCTTGTGCCATTTAGGAGGGCATCATTTGGTGAACCCGACGTGAATCGAACCACCAAAAACATCTCATTTTTTTTCTAACTAACCTGTTTGATTGTTGAAAGTGTCACACAGGTTGCGCTTTAGCGCTATTGAACGCGTTCTGGCGCTATTGACATTTTTTCTTTTAGCGCTATTGCTCTTACAATAGCGCTATTGTAAAAGTTTCAGCGCTTTTGTCACTATTCTAGCGCTTATGTTCTTCTTCTAGCGCTATTGAATATCTTTTAGCGCTTTTGACTCTCTGTCAGTTTTGTTATTTCAGCGCTTCTGTGTGAAATAGCGCTTCTGTTTAAACGTAAACTAGCGCTATTGCAACAAAATGTTGTAAAACTCACTTTGTAACCAAAAAATTGAAAGTCTTAGGCTTGTGGAAGCCCCCCTTTGGACATAGATTTTACTAACTATTCATTGTTTTTGCAGGTTTAAAAACTCATCACTAAAATCACAAATTTTCCTTTAGTGCTCTTAAAACACTTTAAAAACAAAACATTTACTTCCATTGCTAGTTAGGATTCATCTTTATTTTGGTGCTTAAAATCAACACACAAATTTTCTTTCTTGCATCAAACTTAAAAATCACAATCCACACTTCAATTTTTGGACACATAAAAAGAACAATCAACTTGTTTCAAAATTTTTGCAAAGTGATTTTTCCCTCAAGCAAACGTGTTTTCATTACGTTGACCAGGATTTCAAATTCTAGAATGCAAAACACATTGCTTTTTGAAGTTAAAAAGAACACCATGACTGTTGGAGCAACATCTCCCAATAGTTAGATCACATTTGCAAATGCTGGATTAAAAAGAACAAGTGTTTTACGTGTTTGGCACACTTGTGCAAAAAAAAAAAAGTCAGTCGAGTGGTCCTACCTCTAACACACACTATCCTCTCCCTTGGCTCTTGTGGTCCTAGGTGCAAGAAAAAAGTGTTAGTAACACTCAAAATTTTATCTTTTTAAGAGAGGCCTGCCAAGGGATCGATACTCTTGGGAACGACCTCGAGCGGTAAATCCTTCGAGCCGCTATAGAAATCAGGTGAGAGTGAAAGCTATAGCCTTGGGTATAGCTGTTCCTACAGTGTAACTGGCCGAAAGGACAAATGGGCCCCACCACCAGTTACAAGGCTCTTAAGTGAGTCACTGCAGAATGAACTTATGTCCAAAAACATCGAACATGACTAAACGCCTTTAAAATAGTAGCCCACCCGTTCTATTGATTGAGAATATTTGCGATATAATTTAGTGCAAGAGCATAGATGGTTTTGCTCCCAGGATACTCACCATACATATTTCCTTGAGTAGAAACATAGCTTTTTGAAAAGTCACTTGTGGCTTGATGAAAGTGGTGACTCCCCCGTCATAGGGATCATCAATTTGTTATGCTCATGCAAGACTTAGTATATCACATCCTTACCTGCCACAGCGGGATTCATAAGGTATGTAGTACCAAAGTCGAAGAAATATCGAGATGTGGGCTAAATTTATCACAACTGGCCATTTGACCTTAGGGATAAAAAGTGTTTGAAGTGTGTTCGTTTTAAATACCTAGTGCAAATTGAGCCGACTTCAGGCTTTGGAAATACACCTTAAAATACATCTAAAAGAAGGGTCATATACAAGTCCAAGGATTGGGTTAATCTAGACCCACACTCATTTGTGCCTTTGAGGCAACATTCTTGTGTTTGTGTGCTTGCTTTGTTTTCTTGTCAAATAAAAAAATCAGAAAATCACTTCCCAACAACAAAGTATTCATCCAACCAAAACAACCAAAAACATCAAAAACAAGGTACAAACAACAAAGAGTCAAATTTTATGACCATTCTTCACATCTTGTGAAAGAAGAAGTGTCATCGGAATATCAACTTGAAAAGAAGACCATTAAGCTCAAAGGCTTTAATCAAAAGAAGGAAGTTCTTCTATATCAATCAACAAATCTTTGTCTCACATAGAGTCTTTCTACATCGTATGCGTCTCTACCTTCAAGGCAAAACAAACGAATTTGATTCAGAATCATTGAACCAAAGAGCTTTTATGCAATATAGAGCTCTGAGTTATCACAAAAATCAAGGAGGAAAGATTAATCCAAACTTCTTCCCAAACATCTGCATCACCTACAACACAGCCCGAGAAATACCTCCAACACCTGAAAGGGAAGAGGTAGAGTTTGTCCCATTTGTGACACAGAGTTTTTATTGAAGTTGAAAACATCCATCATCTCACTCATACATCATCATTTCATCATCAATTCATCCCCAACTCTCAAAACATTAAGAGGTTCTTGTCCCAAGTTCTCTTTTAGATATTGCTTGAAATCAAACACTTCACATCACTTTTTAGATTGTTTCTACATCTAGGATAAGCTCATCCTAAGAGACACATCTACGCAGGTTAAAACTAGTTCATGAGTGAATCCTCTCATTACTAGGTAGTTAAATTTGTAACACATCTCAGATTTCTCTACACCTTATCACATCAAAACTTATCAAACAAACAAGCAATTCAAAGAAGGAATTTTGGTTACATCCACCTTAAAAGTGCTAGAGATCCACGTGCAACACAATTCACCAACCATCAATCTTTCATTTCATCAAACAAGTCATCATCATCTTCAATCAACTTCAACAAAAGCTTGCAAGCAAAATGGCTCAAACCCGATCACAGTCCAGGCAACGAGAAATAGAAAGGGAAGAAGAAGAAGAGGAAAATCTCAATGAATTTCAAGAAGCACTTGGAGGAAATGCAGATGACGAAAACCCAAGTACTCCCACTCCTGCAACAATAGAAAGGGCTCAGCATAACCCTCTCTTTAACAGACTTTTTGATGAAATACTCAGGAGAAATGCGGATGCTCACTTCTTAAGACTCGCTCGAGAAGGAGCAAAACTCCCATCTGACTTTGATCTTGCCCAATTAAGACAAGCATCAGAAAGACAAAGTCGCCATGAAGAGGAAAGAGATAGAGATCCCATCAAATATAACATTCCTCGAGGTAACCCACCACCTCCTCCTCCAAATGAAATGGAGATGTTGCGGCAACAAGTCAAGAATCTCGCCCAACAGCTTCATAGTGGTGTCAAGACTAACCAGTTCTCACTCAATGACATCTGTCCCTATCCTTTTGATAGGAATCTTTACATGCCACCATTTCCTCGAGGATTCGAAACACCCAAATTTGAAAAATATAGAGGAAAGGGGGATCCCCGCGATCATGTCCAAGAATTTCATTCCGCTTGTCTTGAAGTGGCATATGAAGACACCTACCTAATGCGCCTTTTTCCCCAAAGCTTGGGAGGAACAACCACATCATGGTTTTCCTGACTACCAGGTGGCATTAGAAGATTTGAGGAACTTATCCAAAAATTCCTCGCTCATTACTCTCATAACATTGAATGCGACATCACCATGGCTGATCTGTGCAACACCAAACAAAAACCAGGTGAACTATTCTCAGTATTCCTGCAACGATGGCATCAAATGTCTAGCAGACGTTCTCTTCAGTTACCTGAACAAGAACTAGTGGAAATATTCATTTCCAACTTAAACGAAGAAATGGAATTTCACCTAGATGTCAAAGACACAGACTCTTTTAATGATATGATCACCAAGGGTTTAAAATGTGAACGGGCACTCATCAAGAAAGGACTCATCAAAATCTTTAATGAACTAAAAGATGGTCCTCGCCCATGCTTCAACAGCGATAAACCAAGCTTCTGGAATAAAAACAAGAATGTCGTCAATGATGGGGTTGTGGATGCCCGAACTATCCAAAATGCACAACCTGTGGTTCAGTTTGCAGGACAAAATCCTCCACCTCAAAATAACACAAATGTTCCTTCCAATCAAGGTCGCATCACATCTCATGATGAACCTAGACCTCGTCAGCAAAAATAGAAATGCACATACACTCCCTTAGGGGAACCCATTGAAACAGTATTGCGACAACTTATTTCCCAAAATTTGGTCACTCTACCTAAGCTATCAAACTATGAGCCTCAAGTCAAACCGGCATGGTGGAGAGATACTGAACACTGTGAATTCCATCAAGGAAGAGGACACAAGACAAGTAATTGTCACTGATTGAAAGATCTCATTCAGGATCTTATTGATCGAGGAGAAATTGAAATTGAAGGACATGACCCAAAAACAACAAATAATGATCAGCTGATGTTCAAAAATCCACTTCCATCCCAAGATCAAAGGGGTCCTTCCACTTCCAGACGAGGTCTTGATACCACTGATTATACGCAAGCTGCGTATAATTACATTGTCAATCATCTATATGATGCCAATGAACAAATTACAACCATAACCTTCAAAAATCCCAACTCAAATTGCAATGTTGTTACACGTCGCGGCAAAGTTACCATCAAGGCAGCTCCACAAGGCACCACCTCCATCCCAAAGCAGTATAATCTTGTGGAACAATTAGACAAAACCCCTGCGCTTATATCCATTTTAGAGCTTTTGCGCCTATCACCCTCTCATAAAACTATCTTGGATCAAGCAATCCAAGAGGTGTCAGTCCCGGCAAATCTGAATACAGACCAATTTCAAGCCATGGTTGGAAGTCTAAAGTCATCACCTTGCCTCACTTTTTTCGAAAGTGACAACTCTTCCTTCCAAAAACCTCATAATGCCTCACTCCACATCGAAGGATTCATTAACCAGCATAGGATCAAGCGAGTCTTGATCGATAATGGAGCAGGCCTAAATATTTGTACACTGCAGTTGGTCATAGCATTGGGATATGCAGTAGAATCAATGGATCCTTGTCAGAAGATCACAATCAAAGCCTATGACGATGCAGAGCATTCATCCAAAGGAGCTGTGGTACTACCAATCCGAGTGGGGCCCGTGGTAAAGCACATCATTTGGCAGGTTCTGGACCTTCCTCTGCCATATAATCTATTGTTAGGAAGACCTTGGATACATGCCATGCAAGCTGTTCCATCTACCTACCATCAATGTATCAAGTTCCCACATAACGGTGTAGAGATCACAATCCTGGGTGATGCAAACCCCTTTGCATATTGCCATAATATCAACCATCAACCAGAGATTACCGTTCCTAATAATAAAGAAGCCATTTCTTCCACATCATATATCAGTCTCGCCTCTCTTGCCCATTCAAACACCACTATACCCAAGCAAGAAAAGCTTAAGATGAAGATCGCAGAGGAGGGTCCTGGGGAATACAACTTGAGTCAACTTTTTTGTGTAGGACAAATGCCCACTTCTCCTAGAACACATGGTAAACCACAGTAGTTACTCCAGCAACCACTAATCACGCCGGCATGTGCTTTGACACCTTTCATTCTTAGAAAGAGTCAAGAAGAAGAAACACAAGATGAGGACCTGGCGGAATGGATCTATAAAGATCCTGTCACCACTGATTTACCACGAGTTACACTTCCTACGGAACAGTATGGCAAAGGTCTCCTCATTATGCAACGAATGGGGTATGATGGTCAGAGTGCCTTGGGATATTGCAAACAAGGACGACATGAACCTCTACTACCAGAATTCAAGCCCAAAGGTAATACAGGCCTAGGCTTTGAAAAAGAGATCTTTCCTAAACTCAAGTTCAAAGGAAAACCCAGCAAACCATTTTGTCCACCTACTGCAAAGCGGACGCCTTTCATAATCAAAGCACCCTCAAGCACCATCCCAACTGCCCCACTGAGGCTCAAAACCCCAACACAACCATCACCAATGCCACTCATCCCATCAAACGAACGCGTAATCCCATCAGCAGCACCATTAGCAACAGCAACTGTATCAGAACCCGCAGCAACATCTATGGCACTAGCAGTTCTAGCAGAAACCACTGAGTCAATACTACCAATACTTCCCGTATTAAATTCTTTAATCTCCATCAACCGCCCTACAGCACCGATCATTACAAAGGTACATCAACCAATCACACTTGCAGTATTTAACTCAAAGGACATCCCAGTATGGTATAGTAATCGGATGCTGGAAAGTGACTCGGAGACTGACTCGCATGAATGGGAATTTGATTCAGTATAGCTTAACACTTCAGATGAGGAAGACACATCACCACCTCCACCACGCAAAGACATCCCTGTTTACGGAGAAGCACAAATAAAGACCACTTGGGTTCCTGAACTGGAAACGTCTTCCACAAACCCTACGTCTCATCCTACGCCTGATTCTGACAGGGAAAGTACCATCAATGACCTTCACCATAACGTCTTAACCCTCACTGATACCTCTAACGAACTTAACCTGGTTGATGAAGTAATGCCCATTGTCCACCTTGAACTCATCGAATGGAACCAACCAAATCCCCCATGTCTTGACTTCTTCCAAAACGATGAGGCTATCATTGACTTTTTGGAATTAAGGGATAACTTACCAAGCGGGGATCACAAAGCTGGATTCGCCATTGAACTTAATAGCGCAGCATACTTTGGGGCGGATCTCAAACCTTTCAGCTGCAAAAATATAACAATAAAACATGGATCTTCCAGTGAAAACCACACTGTGGCACTATTTGATCCGACAAAAGTAAAAAGAAAGAGCGTATCCAACGGTGAAAACCTCTCTGAGGCGCCTAAGGATGAAGGGTTTGGCATTCTCCCTGATAGTACACAACAGGAACGATCAACGATTCTCATCGAGGAAACCAAAGAATACAATGTGGGGACTCCTGAAAATCCTCATATCATACATCTGGCATCTCTTCTCACTCCAGAGGAACATCCTAAATTAATAGAGTTCTTCCAGAAGCGTCAGATCAACTTCGCATGGTCATATGCAGACATGCTTGGACTTGATCCTGATTTAGTCATGCATTACCTTACCGTAGCAAAAGGAGCCAAACATGTCAAGCAGAAGATTCGTAAGATGCATCCTCAGATTGCAGTACTAGTCAAAACAGAACTCAAGAAACTCTTAGATGTTGGTTTCATTAGACCAATTGATTATGCAGAATGGATCTCCAATATTTTGCCTGTTGGCAAACCAAAAGGGGACATCCGCATTTGTACTGACTTTAGAGATCTGAATAAGGCATGTCCTAAGGATGACTTCCCCCTTCCAAATATCGACATCATAGTGGATCTGACAGCAGGACATGCCATGCTTTCACTCATGGATGGCTTTTCAGGATACAATCAGATAAAGATCACACCAGAAGATCAACATAAGACAACCTTCACATGTCCATGGGGCACATATTGCTGGAATGTAATGCCTTTTGGTCTCAAGAATGCAGGAGCAACCTATCAAAGGGAAATGACCACCATCTTCCATGACATGATGCATACTATGATGGAAGATTATGTTGATGACTTACTAGCAAAATCACTCACCAGAGAAGGGAATCTCCACATCTTAGATAAAATCTTTGATAGACTGGAACAATACCATGTTCGACTCAACCCAAATAAATGTGTCTTTGGAGTAACCTCCGGGAAGCTTCTAGGATACATCATCTCAAGCAAAGGCATTGAGGTTGATCCAGCAAAGGTTAAGGCAATCATGGACATGCCACCTCCAAAGAATATCAGTCAGCTAAGGACCCTACAAGGATGCCTTCAATCCATTCAAAGATTCATCGCACAATTGGTTGATAAGTGTCACCCATTCACACACCTACTACACAAGAACATTCACTTTCAGTGGGATGCCCGATGCCAGCAAGCATTTCAAACGCTTAAAGACTATCTCATGAATCCACCATTGTTGATGCCACCAGATCCAAGTAGACCGTTGTTACTCTATATCTCAGCAACAAGTATAGCATTGGGTGTACTACTGGCACAACATAATGTAGAAGGCAAAGAGTGTGCTATATACTACATCTCTCACACACTGGTTGGCTATGAACTCAATTACACACCTATTGAGCGAGCTTGCCTAGCAATAATCTTAGCAGCCACTAAACTGAGGCACTATCTGTTAACACACAAAGTACAACTCATTGCAAAGATTGATCCACTCAAGTATTTACTCAGCAAAGCAACATTGACAAGTCGCTTAGCCAAATGGGTGATGATTCTAAGTGAATTTGACATCGAGTATGTAGATCGTAAAGCTATCAAAGGGTAGGTTATTGTAGATCAGTTGGCTGCTGCACCACTCACAGGTGATCATCCTCTTATTTCCAATTTTCCAGATGAGGAGATATTCATGATCACAACAGCACAACCATGGAAACTATATTTTGATGGTTCATACACTAGGCACGGCTCGAGGGCAGGCATTCTGTTTATCACACCTAAAGGTGATAGCATCCCGAAGTCTTACAGGCTCACATTTCCATGCACAAACAACATAGCAGAATATGAGGCCTTGATCACAGGACTCAGGTTAGCCATACAATGGAAATTACAAGATCTGCAAGTATATGGCGATTCTCAACTAGTCATTCGACAAGCAACAGATGAATATCAGACCAAAGATGATAAACTCATGCCATATAAGCAAATGGTGGACACTCTAAAGACATCATTTATTACTATCACTTTTGAGCAGATACCAAGAGATCATAATCGAGCTGTTGACGCTATGGCTACCATCGCATCTCTCCTAGATCTTCCACAAAATTCAACACGCTATGAGTTCTTGGTAGAACAGCTTTGGATTCCCGCTTATGATATCTCTGAATCTGAGATGATATGTCACCTTGTCGGTTCCAAATCCCCATGGTATGGTGAGTTTTACACCTATCTTTGCGATCATACCCTTCCTCCCAACCAATCGAATAACCAACAAAAAACCTTCATTCACCAAACTGCTCGATATACCATTATTGCCGAAACCCTATATCGACGTGGTCTGGATGGTACTCTCCTTCGGTGTCTAGAACAAGATGAGATAACAAAGGCTTTGGAAGAAGTACATGAAGGAATTTGTGGGACTCATTCAAGTGGTCCGTCACTAGCCAAGAAACTCCTGCGCAATGGATACTATTGGCCATCTATGGAAAAAAATTCCTACTACTTTGTCAGGAAGTACAAGAAATGTCAAGTTCATGGCGACCTGATACATGCACCAGCCCAGGAACTGCAACCAATCACAACACCATGGCCTTTTTGTCAATGGGGTCTTGACCTTGTGGGTAAAATCCATCCATCTTCATCCAACGGCCATAAATTCATTATTACCGCCACCGAATATTTCACAAAGTGGATCAAAGTTGTTCCACTTACCCAAGTCACCGGCAAGCAGATCGCCTCATTCATCCTCAACTACATCATCTACCGGTATGGTGTACCCATGTCCATCATCACAGATAATGGTCTTCCTTTCAAAAATCAGGATGTCCGCGAACTTTGTGAGAAATTTCATATCCAACACCGCTTTCCCACTCCCTACTACCCACAAGGCAATGGTCAGGCCGAAGCATCAAATAAGAACATATTAAGAATCCTCAAGAAGATAGTCAATGATGCCGGCCGTGATTGGCATGTTCAACTAAATCCGGCACTATGGGCATATCAAACTAGCATTCAAACCCCTACAGGTGCAACTCCTTACTCATTGGTCTATGGTGCAGAAGCTATCTTGCCTATTGAGGTCGAGATACCATCATTACGGGTTTCCTTGCACAATCTCATCGATGACGAAGTCTACAGAGTATCCCGTCTTCAGGACTTAGAGTTACTTGATGAGAAGTGACAAGCTGCATACAACCATCTCAAAGCCTATCAGCAGCGCATGAGCAGAAGCTACAATCACCGAGTTAGACCTCGTACATTTGAGGTAGGAGATCTTGTTCTATGAGAGAATCCTCGCAACCAACCAAACAGAGAACATCAGGGCAAGTTTGAATCAAACTGGCTAGGCCCATATGTTGTCACTGCTGTGTTCGGGTCCGAAGCATATCAGTTGGCTACATCAGAAGGAGAACCGCTTGCAGATCCAATCAACAACATGCACCTCAAACGGTTTTATACCTAAGCCATATAGAGCATCAGGCTCCCCTGCATACCAGAAAATACCAAAAACATTCAGAATAATGTCCTGAAGAAAATACAAAAACATTCAAAAAAGTAAAGAAAAATCATGCATCCAAACGGTGAACAACCACTCCGGTGGCACCTTGGGTAAGTGCGATGGTGAAAACCTGGCAAACAGGCACCACTCGTAAAGGCTATGGCTCCATTGTCTTTCAGACTTGTTGCGATCACATCTACTTCATACATACATCCATCCATCCACAACCATGGCTTGTATTTCATCTGCAATTATGATAGTACTCCATACATCTTGCATCCCACTTTTTCAGAGTCATGTCTAAAACTGGGGGCAATGCCTTTAACCTATTGATGGAAGTGGATTCTACATTGTCTTATGATTCATTAAGTTCTTCATTCAAACAATCATCAAAATCCAAAAACATTCAAAAATATCTCATCAAAAATCCAAAAACATTCAAAAATATCTCGCAAAAATACCAAAAACATTCAAAACAATTCAAAATCGAAAAACATCGAAAATCACACAAAAACATAACACCTTGTACATACTTATCCGTGTAGATACCAAGACAAACATTGACAAAATACTCACAAAAGAGACCACTTATCAATCGGCCACACCATCAACATCAAAAACTCAAAAACTATCTTTTAACAAGGATGCATCCTTCCTTACCAAAACAAAGACAAAGTGACGTTTTCTTTGACAAGAAAATTATGTTAAGCTATCAAATACTTGGTTGATTTGTGAGTACAATCATTCGTTTATTTGTATCAAGATCTTTCAGCATTGTTTTGTTTTGTTTGCACATTATTTCCAATGAAGTTCTGGGGCATGTACTAATGGTGTCTACGTGGGAAGTTCACTAAGCTATGTGATCATAGGCAAAAATACAGTCATAGATCACTACGACTTGCTGACTACAACGTATACCTCGACCATATGGGCATGAACCATTACCGAGGATCCATATTCTTTATTCTTTATGTATATACTATTTGTTTGCAGGTACAATGATCTTCCTTTGGTTCCTCCTACCTCATCCAAACAGGATAAAGGTTTTTATCTCTTAGTACGGTATGCACTTGTCTCGGGATATGATTAGCCTAAGATCAAGGAGGACAATCCAAGTCATGCATGAAAGGAGATAATCCTTGTCTGTTCCGCAAGCAATACTCAGGTCAACTTGATCCATTATATCAAGTTGCTTGTATTAACTTGCTATATCAAATCCATGTAAGAAATACTCTGGTCATCTTGAATTTTTATGTCAAGTTGCTTGTATTTTCTTACAACATTTTAAAGCTCAATGATGAAAATAGAGCACTATGGATCGTCATCTCATCTCATCTGTATATATTGCATTTCGTTGCATTCCACCCATCCATACATTCATAATAGTTGCATATCATGCATACATAGTCATAATAATGCATACTCTATTTTCCTCTTCTTCCATAGGAATGAGTCATAGGTTCTCCATTTCTTCTATCTAACATCGAACCCCCCCTCACCCTCCCCATCTCGATAATCAGCATCACATACCCTACATGGTTTCCCAATCAACCCAATCAAGCCACGTTCGTCACCATCCATCTTTAAATAGGAGGGATTGTGTTTCCTATGCTAAGTTATCCAATAAGCCAAGCAAGTTACTCTATCTACATAGGTACATCAACTCCCACACACCTAGACTATCAACAGATACTCTGATCAAGTATCTTCGGGTCTCAACAGGTAATTGATTATGGTAATCCTAGACTACATCAGGCATTTATCATAATGACCTAGTCTCAACGGGGCTGCCATGATTCCCCACAACCATCCATCACACGCACACACTATCAATTGATCAACCAATCAAACACAATCCAACAGACAATTACATCAATTGTCTACATCTCAACGAGTATTTTGCTTCATATACCTTGACTTCATTGGGCAATTACATCAATTGTCTAAGTCACATCAGGTCACTTTGATTCACTTACTCAGACTTTATCATGTCCAAGCGACCAACTGACATCAACTGTCACGCTTTGACTTGACCGGGGCAATTAAACCGATTGCACCAAATTGTCCAACCAATTTTGATCAATTGTATAGCATCAATCCAACCCCCACACTACATCTGCTATGTATCTCTTGCGTGACCTCAGGGTACTCGTTGGCTTGTTGTTTCTCCGTATTCACTCTATTTTTTCCATTCTTTCACCGTTGTTGCTAATTTCTTCTATTCTACCTCCCCTCCACTTTTCATTCTTTTTCGAGAGATCGCCCGATTTTTTGAAATTTTTTGGCCCATCTCTTGAGGGGGCATACCACCCATTAAATTTACATTTTATGGGGCATTTCTTCACACCTATTTTTCTTTCTTTGAAACGACGCGATAAACCGCACCGTCTCAAAGAGGGGCAAATGTAGTCACATAAATCTGTCTAGCTTAATTAAATAAATATTCACTATTTATTTGATTAAAAATCCACTAGCCATCAGTTAATTAAATAAATATTTAATTAATTCATCCCCAAACATTTTTCTATTAATTAAATAAATTATTCAATTTATTTTAATTAATTCATTAAACCAAATACAAATCAATTAAATAAATAAAATCTATTTATTTAATTAAATCCCCCTATTCCTCTTTTAAATAAATTAAATAAAACATTTATTTAAATCATTATCCCCCCCCACTTGCATTTTCCTACAAATGCAACTTGCATTCATTTATTGAAATAAATGAATTTTTATTTTAATAAAATCCTATTTTCCCTCACCCACCAAATCCACTTGCAAAATCTAATCCCCTTCTAGATTCTTCTAAACCCTTCCTAATTAGCCTAATCCATCCTCTAAACTTTGTCACATCCCTAAGCAAAGGGAAGTCACTTCTCAAAACCTCAAAGTCTTTGATAACCTTTAAAAGCTTTCAACCTTCAACCACTTAATCCCCAAAGTCTCCAATAACCATTAATGGTTAATTCAAACCTTCCCACATGGTTAAAACATTTGTTTTGACTCAACCTCTACCCAACCCAAAGGTCTCATCAGGCCATTAATGCTTTGACCATGATTATCTCTTAAACATTTGCACAAAGGTTTATCCTTGGATTAACTCTTAATCCAGTGGGTAATCTTAATTTAGACTTGACCCTTAGCCTTTAGATAACCATGAGGTCTTCTCAGGCCTTTAATGCCTCCAACTCCTTTTCTCAACCCAACCCTATGTTGACACTTGTCACCATTTCATTGGTGCCAATTGTGCACATGGATCCCCAACTTCAAACTCAACCCTTGATTGAATCTTTCAATCTCAACCATCCATTGCTCCATTTTCCCTATAAATAGAGCCCATTCCTTCATAATCTAGATCCTGAAAAACTTGTATGCATCTAAGCTATAGACATTTTAGAGAGAATTTTTAGCATAATCATCTAATACCTTGTTATTTTGGTTAAAATTCATCATTTTAGCATCAATAGCATAGCATTAGCTTCTCATTTCATACTCGAAGCACGATATTACAATCTCAATCCTCCATAAGCATCCATAGTGCAAAAAGCTGCTGAGAGCTACACTATTTTGGAACTTGGAGAGGAGAGGAACAAGGGAGAAAGGAACCAAAACCATGCTAAGAGGCATTTGGAGATGCCTCGTTATCCTTGCTTCTTTAGTTAGATATATTAGCATGTTTTTAGCATCTCTCTTGGTATGCCTTTTTAGATTAGTTTTTGATTGAAAAACACTGACAATCTAACGGTTTTGTGTCTTTTTGTGTTGTTGATCATTCACTAATCATGTGCCATTTAGGAGGGCATTAGCTAGATTAGAAGCAATTAAGATGTTTCTAGCTTACTCTGCCTACAAGGGCTACAAAGTGTGCCAAATGGATGTAAAATCTGCTTTTCTAAATGGAAATTTGGAAGAAGAAGTATACATGGAGCAACCGGAAGGATTTCTATTGCATGATGATGAGACATTTGTATGTCAGTTAAAGAAAGCTCTGTATGGTCTAAAGCAAGCCCCCAAAGAATGGTACTCAAGATTAGATCTGTATCTAAAGGAGCA
Source organism: Cryptomeria japonica (assembly GCF_030272615.1). Taxonomy (NCBI): domain Eukaryota; kingdom Viridiplantae; phylum Streptophyta; class Pinopsida; order Cupressales; family Cupressaceae; genus Cryptomeria; species Cryptomeria japonica. The sequence goes on along the minus strand of NC_081406.1, from coordinate 664,331,864 downwards.
GGGATTGAAAAAGGGAAGTGCTGACAATAATTTGTACATAAGAAAAGATGGGACTTACATGATTATTATGGTTGTGTATGTAGATGCCATCATCTTTGGTGGCAACAAGGATACTCTCTACAAAGAGTTTGATGATCAAATGTAGTCAGAATTTGAGATGTCAATTCTTGGTGAATTGACTTACTTCCTTGGCTTGCAGATACTATAGAAAGATGAAGGAATCTTTATCCCACAGGTCAAGTATGCAAAGGAGATGCTAAAGAAATTTGAACTGGAAGATTGCAAACCAGTAAGTACTCCCATGGTAACTAGCAGCAAATTAAGTAAGAATGATGAATCACCGGCAGTGCATCAGACTTTGTATAGATCCATGATAGGTAGTCTACTATATCTAACTTCTTTAAAACTGGATATTGTTTAGGCAGTATGTATGGTGGCCAGATTTCAAGCTGCACCAAAGAAGTCACACATGAATGTTGTTAGCAAAATTTTCAAGTATCTACAAGGAACGCTCAGCTATGGTTTGTGGTATCCTAAACAGGGAAATTTTATTTTGGAAGCATACATTGATGCTGATTGGGTAGGATGTATTGATGATAGAAAGAGCACAAGCGGTGGTGCATTCTTTCTGGGTGACGGGTTGGTCTCATGGCATAGCAAGAAGCAAGACTCAGTCTCCCTATCTACTGCTAAAGTTGAATACATTGTTGCTGCTACATGTTGCTCTTAGGTGCTTTGGATGAAGCAGACTCTCAAAGATATCCAAGTGGACATCACTGATCCCATTCTCATCCAGTGTGACAATTCAAGTGCAATCAACATAGCAAAGCATCCGGTCATGCATTCTAGAACAAAGCACATTGCAATCAAATACCACTTCCTCAAAGAGAAGGTTGAAGGACAAGAGGTAAGAATAGATTATGTTCCTACTGGTGAACAAGTAGCAGACATTTCACTAAACCACTACCGATAAGCATGTTTGAGTACCTCCAACACAAGTTGGGAGTTGTATCATTTACCTAGGAAGGTTTGTGTGGTTTAGGGGGAGAATTGTGTGGTTCAAAGAGGGAGTACGAAAGTACCCTTTGTCATTGTGTCAAAGGGAGAGAAATTTACCAGTATGGAGTGGACTGTGAGAATTTGACATCAATACCAAAGGGGGAGATTGTTGGCATTTTGGCACTTAGTTGTCATTGATGTCAACTGGTGGAGATTGAACATGGTAGATGGTTGCTTGGATAATAATGAAGAGGTAGAATGATAAGATGTACAACCGATCTAGGATGCTATACCAGTCAATAGGTGAAGAGCACTCTACTAGCAAAGGGTTTTATCGGTATGTGGTTATCAGACCGACTGAACATTGGAAAGTCATGTCTTGATTAGTGTGAAGCTGAGGTGGCAAGTCGGGTGTGGTTGGTGAAGCTTTATCCGCAGGGTCAATGAAACAGATATTTGCCGTTAATGAAGGAACCACAAATCAAGGGATTGCATCAGACTGATTGTGGCTTGAGGAAGAAGGAATGACAGAGGAAGATCAGGGGAGTAGTTGGCACCTGGATCAAAGCAAGAAGATCGGATTGAAAGAATACCTCAAGAAGGAAACAACAGAGGAATTAATAGCAATTTGATAGATGTAAATATATATAAAGGATCATGCTTCCCTTGTCCATAAAATGTGTCTTAAAGGCATGGAAATGATGGAGTTGAACCATGGAATTCAAGGAGATCAGATCTTGCAAGATCTGACCAGATTTGATTTGCCTCAAGGATGGTGAAGAAACCCTAACCGTTTAGATTTTGAATTATTTTTTTGGTAGGAAATCATATCATAAGAAAATGGAGCAATGGACCGAAGATTGTTGATGTTGCAGTAAAGAAAGGAGTGTTGAGAGGAGTTGGAAGAAGAAAACTTGAGACAGGGTTTTGATCAAGTTACAGTGTGAGTAAGCAGGGAGACTAGTCTGAGGAATCTACCGGTAGTTTTATATTCGAGCAGTTGAGCCTTATCGATAAGGCATGGCAAAGAAGGCATCATCCTAGTGTGACATAGTGTACTGAGAGACTGTGTGTGAGAAGGAGAGAAAGATAACAAAAAGTTAATTGATTCAAGAGTTGCAGAATTCATTTGCAGTAAGAAGCCTAAATTGTACTCAAATAGCATTTTAATATACATTGCCAAGTTGGAGCTTGGTGCAGGGGTTGGTGCTCCTTGGGTTGGTGCCCTAAAATTTGTAACTATGTTTTACTGTGAGGCTGGATTGGAGCAGTAGACTTCAGCAACTTTTCTCACCAAGGTTTTTTCCATATTGGGTTTTCCTCATAAATCTGGTGTTGTGAGTTGGTTGTGTGTGCATGGTCACTTTGTCTTTCTTTCTTATATTACCGGTTTGACTGTCTATGTGATTAAGTAAATAATTGATATTCTCAAGTTAGATCAGAAAAAGAATAGACCTAGGAATGACTGATTCACCCCCCCTCTCAGTGGTACTTTGTGTTCAACAGTCTGATGCAGGAGCATCCTTGGTTCATTCACAATCTTGCATCAACAAAAAAATATTTGCTTTCGGTTTTGTTTCTTGTTCAGTTATGTGTTTTAGTTTATGTGTTTCACTCTGGATCCCTCTGAGTTGCTTATTTTTTGTGCGAAGCTAGATTTGGATTGTAGACATGTTCTTGCACATTGATCTTGGATTTCCATTTGTTTGGATCTTTTTCTGGTAGGATTTCGCTTCTAGATTAGCTGACAGTTCTTAGTTTCTGAACCAGTTTGAACCTTTCAGACTAGATGGTGTTTCCTTACCTTGCGGAGCATCTCCTTGACTTTGTGAAGGCTATTGGCACTTTATACGATGTTCCCATACGCTTGGCCAACCTTCCTTTTGGTCCGCGTTTTATTTCACTTCTTTTCCAAAGGATTTTCTTCATGCTTGGGGGCTGACCTATTTGCACGTTACACTTTCCTACCTTGGGGATTGAAATATTTCTTGGCCGACCCGAATATGATTTGGATGCTATATATTGATGTATTTTATCCTATATGAGTAGTGAGTGGACAACAAATGATGATTAGAAAGATATAGATCAATTTTGAACACCTCTTTGGTTTTAGATTGAATGTGTAATCTGTAATCAGACCTATTAGCCTGCTTGTAGCCTGGATGTTGTCGATCAGTTGTATTTGAATTCACGATATAATTGAAGCCTGATTTGGCATTCTCTCTATTTAGTGTTATTGTTTCCATTGCATTAATGTTGTTGCATGATCTAGATAGTTCTCTTTGAGGACCCTCCTACTGTGGTTGCGTCAATCTTTTAATAGAATAGCATTATTCTTTCACTATTTATCTCTCTTATGCTTTCATGAAGTTCTTAGATCTTCGGTGGCTACAATCCTCAGTCAATTTTACATGGTGTAGAGAATTTTATACCAACTCTTATTCACACCAACATATTTGATTTGTGATAAAAGAGTGATCAATGGAGGACTCAATGATGCCCCCAGGGACTACATCCATCACAATTATATAATCATTTATCTCTCCATAAGAAGGAGAGACTATGTAGCCCCCCATAATGGGTAGTCTCTTGTAGAAATGTATAGAAGAAATTTAAACATTATCTAACCCCTACAAGAAATATTTATCACTTTGGGAAGAAGATTTACCAAGTACAAATGCAAGAATACTTCCCATTTTGGATAGGAATTAGTAGGAAGAATAATCCAAATGTATGAATATTGTATCTTTGAAATCTTCTCACGTGTCACCAAGTCCTTGGTAGATAGTGATGACACAATCAAGTCAAGTACAAGCCCAATCAATGATGAAGGTGATAGAACAAGATCAAGTACTAACTAATATTGAACTAGAACTAAAGACAAAGATGATGTAATAATAGTTGTGTCATGACTGTCATCAAAGGAGAGGTACAACCCCTCAAATGTTTCCTCAAAATTTGATATGTAAGACTCCAAAAACAAGTTTGAAATACTTGTCGAGTATTTGTACACATGAAACAACCTGTAAAAAAAAAGTTGGAAGTGAAATCATTACACATTTAAAATTTTTAAATAAATCAAACTTGATATAGTAGAAAGAAACTACCAAGGAATCTCAATTACAACCCCTAAGTGAGATCGTCCTTCCAACCAAACAAGTTTTACCTTTTGATGTGTGCAACCAAAGATTTTTTGTCATTTGATTTTTATAAATCTAACAGATTTTATCCATGAATCTAGACATTTGAACATAGGTGTTGAAAATAATATTTTTTGGTTAGGTTTTCTATGTAGGTTTTTATAAAATCCTCCAAGAAGACTTTGAACCCTTAACACCCCCAAAAATAATGTCAAAATTCCTCAAACATTGGAATGGTACATCAAGAAGGATGCTCATTCATATTGTGCACTAGTTTCACTTGTATCTGTTGGTATTTTGGTACGGTTTTGTCATTGATGTCAACACCTACTAAAACACTAGCACTTTGGAGATCCAGCAGCATTCACTGGCAAGCAAGTAACTATTGCACAGTTACAGGTATATGGTTCACCGATAGGATATAATGATCACCGACACTTGGAATGATACGAAAGACACCTGGTAATGTCGAAGACATCATGTGGACACTTTGTTTTGAAGAATTAATCATTGGTATATTCATATTTGCATATTTTGTTTTACCGACAAATAGGTCTAGGGTTACCTAGGGTTACACCGGCAGGTTTATCTTTTCCAGATCAGCATGGCATGCTATGGAGATGACTAATTATTATTGTAAATGCATTAAGCCGACATGTTTAATAGGTTATTGCATCGGATATTATTTGTAAAATGTTTTTATTGTAATATCTTGTAGATCCGACCTACTAAAATTGGTCTTAGGTTATGGTATAAATGTAAGATCTTATTTGTAAGATCGAATGTGGAATGCGAAAAAGAATTATGAGAAGGTATATGTGAGATTAAGTAGAGCTATACATGAAGACATCATTTGAAGGTGAAGCTAGGTTTTTGTGAAAGCATATCAGCATTACACCTGTACTGAATCTAGCATATGAAGATGCTATCTTGTGCAGTACATTCTTATTGGATTTAACCATCTAGCTATAGTCAGTGTGACTCCCTTTTTGTGATTGAGCAGTGAGCTCTAGGTTGTTGGCCTTTCTGCATGTGCAGACCCCATTTATGTTCACTTACTATCTGCAGTAGTATCATCTGATTGTGGGTAAGGTTTCCCACCGTGGTTTTTCCCCTTATAGGGTTTCCACGTACAAATATTGGTGTTATGTGTTGTGGATGACTTTGTGTTTATATTTCATGCATTAATCTTTACTGGTATAGCAAATAACTATTAACACTGTCTACCGACATACTTAACTAGTTTACCGGTATTAAGCATTAAGTTGGTTAAGTTATTTTTTATTTGAATTTATTTGACAACTGATTCACCCCCCCTCTCAGTTGTCTCCGAGACCTAACAATTGGTATCAAAGCTTAGTCCTTTTTTTGCAGAAGTTTAACAACTTGAGGAGATCCAATGTCTACTAATTATTTCAGGAAGGACAGTCCTAAACTTGATGGAACCAACTATGGCATATGGAAGATCAGAATGGAGACACATCTGAATTGCATTGGAAAAGACATCTGGGAAGTTACAAAGAAAGGTTATACTGCTGTTGTAGCTGGTCAGCCCAGTCCAACTACCTTAGCTAAAGATGAGGAGAATGATTGCAAAGCAAGAGAAGCACTTTTGAGCGCATTATCAGATCAACAAATCATGGGATTATCAGATAGGTCTACTGCTAAAGCTATTTGGGATCATTTGGAAACACTGAATGAAGGAGATTCCACAATCAAAATTGCAAAACTTGAGAGCTTCCGAGTCAGGTATGAACATCTGAAAATGGAAGAAGATGAAAGGATTTCTACTTTTATGGAAAGAATAAATGAAATTTTTTTGGGTATTAAATGTTGTGGAGGAACCTTAAGTGAGGATGAAATTGTTTCAAAAGTTTTAAGAGGATTGCCACCGACATATAAAATGAAGGTTATTGCTATAAATGAGTTGAGAACAATGCCTAATACATTAGTAACTAGGGAGACATTGATTGGAAAACTTTCAGCTTTTGAAATTGAGGAATTTGGTCCTGTTGCTACTATAAAGATAGATTTGGCCTTTAAAGCATCAACATCATCTACTCCATCATTTGATAAATCAGATTGGAAAGCCTTTTATGCAAGAGAACTTGAAGAAAATAGGAAAGAAAATTTAGAACTTGAAGAACTTGAAGCACTATTTGCAAGGAAAATGCCTAAAGGTCCAGTTGGAAGTAAGTATGAAGGTAAAACACCCTTTAAATGTTTTAACTGCAATAAGATTGGTCATATGGCTTCGAGATGCCCTGATAGACATGCTAGACTAAGAGAAGAAGCTAGAAGAACATACAAGCCTAATCCTGAATATCAGAGATACAGATTTAAGAAGAACAAAGACAAATCTTGTTACATTGCTGATGAAGGTGTGACTGGTGATTCTGATAAGGATCCAACAGATAATGGATGGGTTTTTGTTGCTATAATAGAAGATCAACCGCCACCTACTGCTCAACCGGTAGAACAAGCCCTAGCAGCTAAAGTTGAAGTAAAGGATGAATAGATCATTAACTCAGGATGCTCACATCATATGATAGGAGACAAAGGTAAATTCTTGAACTTTCAAGAATACAATGGAGGTTTAGTAAGATTTGGAGATGACAAAGCCTGTTCAATCAAAGGTAAGGGTACAATATCTCTTGATGGTAAGCATAATACTGACAATGTTTACTATGTTGAAGGATTAAAGCATAATCTTTTGAGTGTTGGTCAATTAGTTGAGAAAGGATTTCAGTTACAATTTAAAAATGGAAAATGCAAAATCATGAATAGAACTAGTTTGGAAATTGCAACCGGTAATCAGACTAGAGGTAATATCTTTCATTTGAATAACAGTGAAAATACATGCTTGATTGCACATATAGATGAAAGTTGGTTATGGCATAAGAGACTCTATCATGTAAACTTTGATTGCATGGTAAAGATCAATACTTCTAAGGCAGTTAGAGATCTACCTAAAATTGTCAAACCTCATAATACAATTTGTAAGGAATGTCAATTTGGAAAACAAGTTAGAGATAGTTTTAAAAGTATTCCAAAAAAATCCAATAATGCTCTTGATTTGATTCACACTAATTTATGTGGTCTAGCTAGAACTAAAATCTTACAAGGTGATAGATATTTCATGCTAATTATTGATGATTATTCTAGAATGTGTTGGGTTACTTTTATCAGAGAAAAATCAGAAGCACTTGGAAAGTTCAAACTGTTCAAAGCAATGGTTGAAAATGAAATTGGTAAGAAAATCAAATGTTTAAGATTAGATCAAGGAGGAGAATTCACATCTAAGGACTTTAATACATTCTATGAAGTGAATGGAATCAAAAGACAGTTATCAACACCTCGGACACCACAGCAAAATGGAGTTGTTGAAAGGAAAAACAGAACTATCTTGGATGCAGCAAGAAGTATGTTATCTGAAGAAAATTTAACATATGTGTATTGGAGAGAAGCAGTCAGCACAGCGGTCTATACATTCAACAAAGTTCACATCAAAGGTGAAACCGGTAAGACCCCTCATGAACTATGGTTTGGTAATACTCCTACTCTTAAGTATTTCAAAAATTTTGGAAGTAAATGTTATATTAGAAGAGATGAGTATATTGGCAAATTTGATCCTAGAAGTAATGAAGGAATATTTCTTGGTTACTCATCTAAGAGCAAGGCATATAGATGTTTTAACAAGAGATTGCAGAAAATTGTTGAGAGTACAAATGTAAAAATTTATGAACAATTCAAAGGAACTTCAAGGTATATAGACTCTGAACTAGAACAGAAATTGTGACAAATGAACCTACACTAAATCCACCAGTACAGAATGAAGATCCAGTTACCTCGGTACCATCTGAGGATTCCACAGTAATTGAAGAACAACATCAAACTAAGACACCCTGGTATGTAAGATTGAATCATTTTGAAGATCAGATAATTGGAAACAAATTTAAAGGAGTTATGACAAGAGGAAGATTGGAAAATGAAGAGGTATGTCTTATTTCTCAAATTGAACCATCATCTATTAATGAGGCATGTGAAGATAAATTTTGAATTAAAGCTATGGAAGAAGAATTAGAACAAATTGAGAAAAATAATACTTGGACATTAGTTCCCCGACCTAGAGATAAAAATGTAATTGGAACCAAATGGGTATTTAGAAACAAACTTAATGAAGATGCTAAGGTTGTCAGAAATAAAGCAAGACTAGTGTGTAAGGGATATTCTTAGAAAGAAGGAGTTGATTACAATGAAACCTTTGCACCGGTAGCTAGAATTGAGGCAGTCATATTATTCTTGGCTTTTGCGGCTCACAAGAACTACAAAGTTTATCAAATGGATATTAAATGTGCATTCTTGAATGGAGATCTTGAAGAGGAAGTCTATATTGAACAACCTGATGGATTTTCTTTGACAGATGACAATGATATGGTTTGCAGGTTAAGAAAAGCTCTGTATGGACTGAAACAAGCCCCAAGAGCTTGGTATGCAAGGTTGGATAAGTCTCTTTTAAAGATTGGTTTTACTAAAGGAAATGCAGAAAACAATTTATATTACAAAATAACTAATGATGATATCTTGATTATAGAAGTATTCGTTGATGATATAATCTTTGGAGGAGAAGATGGATTATGTAAGGAATTTTCTATTAAAATGCAGCAAGAATTTGAAATGTCTATGATTGGAGAAATAATATTCTTTTTAGGATTGCAGATTTCATAGACTGACAAAGGTATATTTTTGAGTCAATCCAAGTACTTGAAAGAGTTACTAAAGAAATTTGGGATGGAGAACTCTAAACCGGTAAGCACACCTATGACTACAAATGACAAATTATCTCAAAGGGATGAATCTACACCTGTTAATCCAACTAGATACAAATCTATGATAGGAGGTTTACTGTATTTGACACAAACTAGACCTGATATTATGAATGCAATATGTATTGTTTCTAGATTTCAATGTAATCCTAGAGAAAATCATGAATCAGCAGTAAAAAGGATTTTCCGGTACTTACAAGGCACTGCAAATCTTGGATTATGGTATACTAGAGATAAATTTTTTGATCTATGTGCATACACAAATGCAAATTAGGCAGGAGATGTGGATGATAGAAAAAGCACCACTGGCGGAGCATTCTTTCTTGGAAAGAGATTAGTTTCTTGGTTGAGTAAGAAACAAAGTTGTACATCTTTATCAATAGCAGAATCAGAATATGTTGCAGCAGCAACTAACTATACACAGGTACTATGGCTTAAGCAAATGTTGAAAGACATAAAGGTAAAATACAAGGAACCTATTACTATATATTGTGATAACACTGCAACAATTGATATATCTAAGAATCCGGTATTACATTCTAAAACAAAACATGTTTCTATCAAACTAAATTTTCTAAGGGAAAAAGTTGAAGAAAAAGAGATAAAACTAGTTTATGTGAATACTAAAGAATAGCTTGCAGATATTTTCACAAAACCTTTGCCTAAGGAGACTTTTGAATATCTCAGAGATCAGCTTGGAGTCATACCACCACCGGTAGAGACTTAGACAGTTGATGATTGTCATCAACCGACAGAATTTACAAAGAAAACTTTTACTTTGGTCTTTGATGAGGAAGCTACTTCTCAGGGGGAGTAGTTGGTATATCGAATTGATTGGTAATTTGTATATGAACTTGATTTTATTATTGTAACTTCGGCATTTGATGTCAAAGGGGGAGAGATATCTATGGAAAAACACATTATCCTTTTAAGGAGGGATTGGTATTGAAAAACTTTGGATAAAACATGTTGCTCCCAAGGGGAGAGATTGTTGTTTAGGAGAGATTGTTGGTTGTTGGTATTTGGCATTTCTGTTTTGGCACTTTGATGGTTTTTCCATCTTGTGTTGCCATCAATGCCAAAGGGGGAGATTGTTGGTATTTTGGTATGGTTTTGTCATTGATGTCAACACCTACTAAAACACTAGCACTTTGGAGATCCAGCAGCATTCACCGGCAAGCAAGTAACTATTGCACAGTTACTGGTATATGGTTCACTGACAGGATATAATGATCACCGACACTTGGAATGATATGGAAGACACTTGGTAATGTCGAAGACATCATGTGGACACTTTTTTTTGAAGAATTAATCATTGGTATATTCATATTTGCATATTTGCTTTTACGGGCAAATAGGTCTAGGGTTACCTAGGATTACGCCGATAGGTTTATCTTTTCCAGATCAGCATGGCATGCTATGGAGATGACTAATTATTGTTGTAAATGCATTAAGTGAACATGTTTAATCAGTTATTGCATCAGATATTATTTGTAAAATGTTTTTATTGTAATATCTTGTAGAGCCAACCTACTAAAATTGGTCTTAGGTTATGGCATAAATGTAAGATCTTATTTGTAAGATTGAATGTGGAATGTGAAAGAGAATTATGAGAAGGTATATGCAAGATTAAGTAGAGCTATACACAAAGACATCATTTGAAGGCGAAGCTAGGTTTCTGTGAAAGCATATCAACATTACACCGATACTGAATCCAGCATATGAAGATGCTATCTTGTGCAGTACATTCTTATTGGATTTAACCATCCAACTATAGTCAGTGTGACTCCCTTTTTGTGATTGAGCAGTGAGCTCTAGGTTGTTGGCCTTTCTACATGTGCAGACCCCATTTATGTTCACTTACTATCTGCAGTAGTATCATCTGATTGTGGGTAAGGTTTCCCACCATGGTTTTTCCCCTTACAGGGTTTCCACGTACAAATATTGGTGTTATGTGTTGTGGATGACTTTGTGTTTATATTTCATGCATTAATCTTTACCGGTATAGCAAATAACTGTTAACACTGTCTACCGGCATACTTAACTGGTTTACCGGTATTAAGCATTAAGTTGGTTAAGTTGTTTTTTATTTGAATTTATATGACAACTGATTCACCCCCCCTCTCAGTTGTCTCTGAAACCTAATAGTATCATGCATAAAATTATGCCCACATATGCAGAGTTATACTTGAAAGGCATGAAGATGTGATTCTTAAGACTTGTAAATGTCCTAGATAATAATGGTGCAAGGTTTGGTCAATTGCAAAACCCTAATAACTATATGCAAATGCATATTTCAAAACCCTAATCATGTGTGGGTTTGTTATTAATTATAGTGGTGATGTATAGTGGTCTATAAGTGCATTCATTGGGTTATCATTATGGGTGAAGGTGATACTGGGTTCAAGCTTAGGTTTATGTTTCTCTAGTTTAAGAAAAGGTTCTATCATATTGAACTAATTTTTTTGCCTAATTCATTTGGAAATCAATGTCTATGTAATCAAAATTTGACTTTACAACATTTGTTGAATGGGAAGGTAAAGGATTAGTATAAATTTATAATTTTTGATTAGGAGTTGCTACAAATGTATTCCCTTTATCATTTACAATAGCCACCTATATATATTAAAATCAATCAAATCTTGAACTTCATGCTTCAGAAACATACATCAACCACTATCATGTCCAAGAGTATGATGATATTGACAAAAGGCTTTCAAGTCAAATGAATGGGGTAAAGGTTTGGAAGTATATGTACGAGATGGATGGTGGAGTCTTAGAATTAAGGTTTGGAAGTATAATAGAATGTAAGGACTCAAAAAGTTGGAAAAATTATCGATTCTTTGGTCTAGATGAATAGTGGGTTACAATAGGACATCTTGCAGTCACAACTTGTGTTTGGATGTTATTAGAAGAATGAGCACTTATTTTTATTTTTATTTTTTTACCTTGTTTTATAAATGCTTGATAAGTTGAAGGAACCACATTGGATTGGTCAACTAGATTCATGGAGGAAGAACCTTCATATTGACTAACTGGAAGTTGATAATCACAAATATTATATTTAAGTGTACAAATGAAGGAAATTTCATAAACAGTATCTTATCGAGCTAATTTTCAATTGTAAATTTATAATAAAAACTCTTTGCACATTAGCATCAAGAAGAGAATAAGAAATTTGAGAATACAATGTTTGATATGAAATCAGTCATTTTTTCTTTTACACATCATTTACAATGCATTAAATTAGTTAATGTTACTTAAGATCCAACACTGCTTTCAAAATGTTGTAAAAATGATTAAAAAGTTGTGAGAAAGAGTTACTTAAATTTCTAGGTAAATAACAAAACCAATCCAAGGTCGTGTCTTTCAATGACTTGGGAAAGATTTTTGTAAGAAAATCATCCTCAAGAATGAAGTCACTACATAAAGTAGTAAAAGGACACATGAGTGCTATGGTCCACTTTCTCTTTAAATCTCTCAATACATGGTGTCTCAATGTGTTGTGGGATGAGAGTCTTAAGAATGGTATATGAAAGTAGACTACTTGTACAATATGATGGAATGGAATTAGTTGAGATTGGGTTTGACTTATGTTGGCTAGCTGTTGTTAAGGATGAAATTGTTAGGTGAATTGGTTTGTATAAAGTTGGAATGTGAAGGTGGATTGGAATTAAATGTAGGTGGTAGAACATTATGATAGGTGATGGGTGGAATGAACTAGTTTATCCAATATGATGGATATTTTGAGAAATAAAGGGAAGGTTGGAGGAGGGTGGGGCAAAAGCATATTGATTAATAGGATTAGGCCACTAACATGAATGACATTACCATTTTGTGTATTAGTAGACATTATAGAATAAGTGAATGTAAGGATAGAAGGTACTATCATGGGTATCGATACCTATGACTTCATTTGGTTTTGAGGAGACATATATCCAAGAACTTTTACGCAACTAGCTACAATCATAGTGTTCTCATCCATCATATGAGCTATGCCACATAGAATATACATACCATGTGAATCACCTTGTATCAATCTCCTTTGACCCTCAATAAGAGGGACAACCTCTCAAGACAAGTGTTTTGTATTCACATACTGTTGAAATTCTTCCAATTCCTTTTCTAGATTCTTCTATTATTCATTAGAGACTTGAATTTTTGGGTCGTCCTCATCATGAGAATCATGATGAGAATTTTTTTCAGGTATAGTAGACAAGAAGTACATATTGGATTAAGGGATGATCTCTCTCTTGAGTTTATTAATAGGAAAAATTCAACTTGCAACTCAGGCTCAACACCAACACTAGTCAAAGCACAAAAATCCATGAGTTGGTAACCTTTTCATACAAGAATCTCAAATTTGAAATAGTGGGCTATTAAACTCATAAACAAGAATAAGATTCAAAAGCACATACATGCTCTTAGAAAAAAATGGAAAGATGAAATCTAAAGAAGAAAGAGAGAAGTTTGTTTGTGTTTTTAGTATTTTGGTTTATCACACAAATTTTATTGCAAATGTAATTTATAAAATAATAATAATTCAATTACTTAACCAAATAATTAAATGATATAAAATAACAATGATGTGATTAATTAACTTATTAATTAAGTGCAAGTACATAAGTAATAAATGATTACAGTTAAATCAAAAAATTACTCAAGCTTGATATATGTAAATTAGAATATTTGAAAATGTAAGCTACATTGGGTTCACCAAAATGATGTGTGAGGAAATGTGATCCTAGGCCTATCAATGCAAACTAAATATCTCAAATTCCCTTGCATAAAATTGTCCAAACATGAATAGGCATAACTAAAATCTTGATAGGAAAGCTATGCACTAAGATTATGTTCATTTGTTGCAAAAGAAATGAGATTGTGAAGCGGTTGTATGAGATCTAAGGTTAATGATAGGAAAATGATATAATTCGATAAAAAAATAAAGAATAATAAAAAAAGAAAACTAGGTATAGAACGAAGATACAGAGAGGAACCTAGATCTAAAATTGAGAACAAAAAATATTTAACATAGGTGTTGTGAATCCTAGTTTCAAGGTATCTGGAACTAAAGAAGGTGGCCTGAAATGTAATCAAGAGGCTCTAAAACACTATCTACTAGAAATCTAGCTCAAAAAAATAGGACATGGGTGCTAGATAAATTAGTCTAGGATTTTTTCATTTGTTTGAAATATTTCATAACCTGTAATTGTCTTCTGTATACTCTTGTAACCCTTTTGATGTCGGATTTGAACCGTTGAAAAATTATAGAAAAAGGGTTGTGTTATATAGGGGCATGCCTAGGTAAAATTGTGTGTTGGTAACATCCCACCTCCAAAATAGAGCTATGATGATGAAAAAGAGTGTCCTTGCAACGATAGATGCTAAACAAGTAAATGAAATGTTGAATTGATAAATATTGCCTCAAGTATGAAAAATCTTTTGAATGGAATCTCACACAAGGCTTGATATCATGGAGTGAAGTCCAATAGCATGTTAATGCATGCCTTCAACATGAAGAAATGCAATGTAGTTGATCACAATTGTTGTAACAAACTTCTGTGCTTGAATGCTTTTCTCCTTGAATGTACATATGTGCTTGAATGAGTTGAATTGCTCGATTGAACTTGATATATAATGTGGAAATGTTTGAAATGAGAGATGGAGTTGTAAATATATGCAACTTACACCTTTTCAAAAATAATTTTTGGGAAGGCTATCAATGAAAGCTAAATTCTCACTATTTAAAAAGTTGACTTCATTCTTCAAAAGTTGAGCTTTAATTTTTTGGATAAGGGAGCTCAACGTCATAATCCTGACAAAACAAGCCACAAAAAAGGTCATGAATAGGGGAATGAATCAAGTTTATAGATAAAAACTAAAAAATATGGACAATCAAGCATAAATTAAGTACATTTGTCAAAGTAGGTCCAAACCTAGTGTTAAATTGTTAAGGTATACAATTCACGACACTACACTTAAATAATCTTTGAAGAATATTAATGCCCCTTCAATTAATTTTGATTCTATTACGAGCCGAGTCATTTGATTTTTTGATACTATAGATAAAGTTGTGTATATATATATATGATAAGTCTTTTCATTTATGTACATTTATGTCAATAAAAATTAAAAGAATGTCTTATAATTTTGTTAGTCTAGATCACTTTCACAATAGTATAATTGATTTTTTGAGTGTAGATTTGCTCAATGTCGTGTGGATCTAATATAGGTATTTGAATTGAATCTCAATATACTTTCAAATTTTTTTTTAGTTTACATTAATGTTCTTTAGTTTTTTATGGTTTGCACTTGATAGGTATAAGTGTTCCCCTTGTGTTATATCATGCAAAGATACACATTTAATAGAGAGACAAAAGATTAAGGTTAATAGCCTTAAACATGAAACGTGTTTTAGATGATTTTACAATGGAAATACCTCAAGTAGTGATAACATATGTATGTAGTAAATGCTAAATTAAAAATGCAAGAGATTTAAATTATCTAATGATTTAAAAAATGAACTGCGATCACCCCTTTAAAACTTAACACTAAGAGTCACAAACTAAAAACTCTGTATGTCAAGTTGGCACACAATAGTCAATGTCGCACAAAAAAGTAAAAGGTGGTCCTAGTTTTGAAATTAAATTTTAAACTTAAGGGATAATTTTTGAAAGCAAAAAAATGATCTAAAGACTACTTCCATGACTACATATCTAACTAGGTATGGAAAATAGATAAATAGAAAGTTATGACCAATTCTTGTAAGAAAATGCAAATAGTCTTAGATAAGGCTAGAATTGGATCTAAATCACTTCCATAACTATAGATCTAACTTTCTATATAAAATGGGTAAACTTAAGGCTAGTACCAATTCCTAAGAAAAAGTGCAAATAGAAACAAATAAGACTGGAGTTGTGTAATTTCTTTTGATTAAAAGAATGACATTTATAGACTAATTATTATATATTAAAAATGTTAACCAAAGTGAGTTCAAAATGAATGTGAAAAGTATGGTCACGTGTACATTTTTAACCCTTAAAATTACAATGCATTGAGAAAATGACAAATATCTAACATTTTCTTTTTTTCTAAATTGATATAAACTTGTATGTCATTTCAATAATTTTTAAATAAAAAACCTACTGCAAGGTCAATCCCAATTATATTAAATAATCATCAAAGGAATAGAAAAATAAAGACATTTATCAATACTAGGTAATATTAGTCAACAAATAAGAATAGGTAACTGGTACTGGGTGAACTCACAATAATGGTTCCCAATTTGCCCACGAACGAAATTAGCAAGGTGGGAAAAAAATTTTGCGGGGTGTTCGAGCAAACTACCCCCATGGGTTCGATCGAATCCAAGATGGATATTTGGGTTCGATTGAACCCAATAAAATATTTATTTTTATTGGGTTTGCTCGAACCTCCCCCCCCCCCCCCCCCCCCCTTCAAGCGAATCATTTAAATTTATTCTTTTTTTGAAGTCTCTATAAAAGCCGAAAATGACCATTTGAGAGTTTACTATGGAGAGGGGGTTAGAGCGAACCCGACATCAACATTACGTCACTGTGCCCTGTCAACAGCAGCTAGCGCTTCTCACCTTTCTACTTTCGACCTACATTATTTCAGGTACACAAAATAACCTTTTTTTGTTTAATAATTTATTTTTATTTATATTTATTTTTATTAGATTTATTTAAAAATTAGTAAATAATTTGTTTGTTAATTTATTTATTTTAATTAAATAATTGTATATTTATCATTTTCTTCAGCATTTTAGAAAAACATTAACAAAAACTTAGAAAACATAGTTACTAAAATTTGAAAACTTAGAAAAACGTCTGAAAATTTTTAGAAAAAAATTAGCAAAATTAAAACTTAGAAAAATGTTAGAAAACTTAATTTAATGTTTTAATTTAACGTTAATTTGTTTTTTAATTAAATAACTATATATATTATTATTTTTTAACTTAAAAAAAAAATATTATGAAAAACTTAGAAAACTAAGGTACTAAATTAAAACTTAGAAAAACATTAGCACAATTAAAACTTATAAAAATGTTAGAAAACTAAATATAATAAATTAAAACATTAGAAAAATTAAATAATAAATTAAAACTTAGAAAAACATTATATAACTTAGATAATAAATTTAAACAGATTAGAAAAAATAGAACCTCTATGACCCCTTTTTGTAAGGAAAGCATATGCGGAAATTCACTTCCCTAATGTCAATTTGCAAGGGAGAATAGACTAGTGAATACAATTTTTCAACATTTACAGAATATGGCACAAGCATGAGCATACACAAATAAACAATATAGAGATATAACACATAGAGTTAACATGGGAAAATCCTTTCAAGAGAAAAACCCACTAGCAACAGATAATCGACTTTATTAACAGTATGCCAAAAACAATACAATAAAGTCCAGTCTGTAGACTTCCTTCACTCTGTCATACAACCGTTCCAGATTAACATACAACACTCAGATCACACAATCATTATAGAATGCTCAATAGCTATCGTAACTTGTAACCTATATTCAGTTCCCATTTGGCTTCAAATACCAAACTGGTTGACGGTTCATCTGAGCAACTGCACCAATGGCTTGAAGTCTACCAGTCTGCCTGCGTCGGTCTGCACTCATGGAAAATCAATTTTCACATGCAGCAAGGAGTCGGGTCGGTTTGTATTCAAATATATCGACAGTCGTGTCCTTAGAGTCTGAGAGTTAACCTTTTTGGATCTTAGTTCGATCTCGCTCCTGCAATTGGTCTCCGCTCCATCGACCATCAGTATAGCTTTCAAACAATAAAGACGATCACCCGATGATACCCAATCATCGAAGGCGACTCCATCGGGTCATTGGTAAGACATGTAAGATGTTATCCCAATCTCTGATAGACAAGAGAAGACCTCATTAGGACATCGACACCAACCCTGCATAGTTACCCTGACATACAATGTTATCCCGATAACCTAAGGTGGTCTCATCGGGACATCAGCACAAGCACTGCAAGGTTATTCTGATCTCTGATAATAGAGAGCAGTCTCATCAGGACTTCGGTGTAGTCTTCATCACGTCGACCTGATACCCAATTGTCGAAGGTGACTTCATCGGGTATCAGGCTAACTCTAGACCGGTACCTCCGATAGCTGATGTCAACTCGGACTGCCTAAGACAGCTCCATTGGGTCATCGACACAACGTTGACACAGTCTTCCTGAAAAAACAAAGTTATCCTGATGATTGAAGTCGACTTCATCGGGTCATCGGGATAACATCATACTTGCTACTCCGAGCTCCGATGGAAGAGGATACATCGGCAAGAGTCATGCCGATAGAGCTCATAGATTTCCTTCATACTGTTTCATCAACAAGAGTTAAACCGATCAGTATGGACAATGGTCAAGTGAATTAGAGGCACATTTCCAATAAACTCCCACTTAATAAGGAATTTACTGGACCAATTACCAATTCAGACGTTACTGAGGAACATGGGTACCAAGACCCATAAAATTTGAACACCACTTGAACTTGTGTGTGCTCGCCAGCTTGATCAAGGCATCTGCAACATTTTCCAGAGTGTTTACCTTGTTAAGATAAACTTTTCCATCTTCCACCATGTCATGAACGAAGTGATACTGAATGTCAACATGCTTCGACCTGGCATGGAAAGTAGGATTCTTTGCCAAACATATGGCACTCTAACTGTCACTCCAGATTTCAACCTATCCTGCATCAAAACCAATATCTGAACTCAAATACCTAAGCCATAGTGCTTTTTTACAAGCATGTGTGGCTTCCATGTATTCTGCCTCTGTTGTGGACAAAGTGACTACATCTTGCCACTTGCTCATCCAACTAATTGCTCCACCATTTAGGACAAAAACATATCCACTAGTGGATCTCCTACTGTCAATATCCCCTACCCAATCAGAATCCGTATAACCATAAATGTTGAGAGTTCTCTTTGAATCCTTCAGATTACCATGATAACACAATGCAAAGTCTGAAGTACTCTTCAGGTATCTAAACACTCTCTTTACAACATCCCAGTGTGGTTTCCCTAGATTCGACATAAACCTGCTAAGAACTCCCACTGGTTAGGCAATATCTGGTCTTGTACAGACCATAGCATACATCAAACTGCCTATAGCACTTGCATAAGGTACACTTTCCATGTCTTCAATCTTTTTTGGAGATTTCAGACTGTCAAGCATAGACAACTTAGTTCCCTACAATATGGGATCAACCTGTGGTTTACAGTCAGACATATGAAACCTGTCAAGAACATTGGTTATATACTTCCTCTGGCTGAGCCAAAGTTTCCTCTTAGATCTATCTCTTTTTATCTCCATTCCCAGAATGTAATTTGTTGGTCCTAAGTCCTTCATTTCAAATTTCATAGAAAGCTAAGATTTTAAATTTGAGATCATACCTTTTGTGTTTCCTATGAACAACATATCATCTACATACAAAGCTATGATAAGAATCCTATCACCATCAGTTTTATAGTAAACACAATGATCAGCTTTTGATCTCACAAATCCCAAGGACAAAAAAAATGTATCATACTTTTGATACCACATTCTGGGAGACTGTTTCAAACCATACAGAGACTTCTTGAGTTTGCATACCAGATGTTCTTTACCTTTTTCCACAAATTGCTCAGGCTGGGACATATAAATTTCTTCTTCAAGATCACCATGAAGAAATGTTGTCTTCACATCCATCTTCTCAATCTCCCAATCATATGCTGCTACAAGTGATAAGAGAAATCTAATAGGTGTCAGCTTAGCTACAGGAGAGAAGATTTCCCCATAGTCAATACCTTCCTTTTGTGAATACCCCTTTTCAACCAATCTTTCTTTGTACTTGTCAATGATGCCATTTGGACCATACTTCTTTTTGAACACCCACTTGCAGCCTATAGGCTTTATGCCTTTAGGAAATGGCACCAAATCTCAAGTTCAATTTTTATCCAATGATGACATTTCATCATTCATGGCTTCCAACTAGGAATCTGAATCAGGCATTTCAATTGTTTCTTTGATAGTCCTAGGATCATCAGTATCTACAAGTAAAGCATAAGCACAATTAACATTCAACATAGAGTGATTGTACTTATTAGGTGTATACCGATTAGGTTGCCGCCTCTCTTGAGTAGATCTTCTTAACTCTGGTGTTAAGGCTTCTTGAGGTTCCATAGGAGGCTCATCATCATGTTCTTCTTCAGAACTATTTGAACCACTTGAACTCTCCTCATCTTCAAGTATCTCTAGAGATCCTTCTTTGGCTGGAGGAATTTCAACCTCAACTTCTCCTTTCTTTTCTATATTATGATCTAGTGACATAGGCTTCAGCTCATGAAAAATCACACTTCTGTTGTATACAACCTTATCGGTCACTGGATTCCAAAGTTTGTATCCTTTCACACCAACTCCATAGCCAATGAAGATACATTTCACTGCTTTATTGTCCAATTTAGATCTATTAACATCAGGCACATGAGCATATGCCTCTGCACCAAAAATATGAAGGTGCCTTAAAGAAGGTTTCTTACCAGACCATGCTTCCATAGGTGTTTTGTCAACCAATGCTGAAGTAGGAGAACGATTCAGCAGGTAGCATGTTGTAGCAACTACTTCAGCCCAGAATGTTTGTTCTAGCCTAGCTCTGCTCAACATGCTTCTTGTTTTCTCCATTAGAGACCAATTCAACCTTTCTGCAACTCCATTTTGCAGTGGAGTGTAAGGTACAGTCTTATGTCTCTTAATTCCATGATCAACATAGTACTTGTCAAAATCTGCACTATAAAATTCACCACCGTTGTCTATTCTTAAACATTTAATCTGTTAGGTCCTAGAGACAATTCAGAGGGTGGGGGGGTGAATCAATTGTCCAACAATTTCAACCAAAACTTAATGCTTAATATCGGTAAACCAAACTTTATGCCGGTAGACAGTTTTATAGTTAATTGCAGTACCGATAAAGATTAATGTATGAAACAAAAAGACAATAACATCCACAACACATAACACAAATATTTGTAAATGGAAACCCTATAAGAGGAAAAACCACAGTGGGGAGCCTTACCAACAATCAAATGATACTACTGCAGATAGTATGTGTATACAATATGGAGTCTGCACATGCAGAAAGGCCAGTTGCCTAGAGCTCACTGCTCAATCACAAAGATGGGAGTCACACTGACTCCAATTGGATGGTTAAATCCAATGATAATGTACTTCTTAAAATAACATCTTCATATGTTGGATTCAGTACTGGTTAAGTTTTGATTATCTTCTCAAAAACCTTCCTTTAACCTTCAGATGATGTCTATGTGTATAGCTCTGCTTATTTTTGCATAAACCCTATAACAATCCTTTTTCCAATCGCATATCAATCTCACAAATGAGATCTTTCATTTATACCATAACCTAAGACCAATTGAATAGGTCGGCTCACTAAAAGATATTACAATAAAATCAATTACAAATAAATCAATAAGCGATGCATCATGTCGGCTCAATGCATTTACAATAATAATAAATCATCTCCATAATGTGTCATGCTAATTTGGAATAGATATGCTTGTCGGTGCATAACCTGGACCTATTTTCTGGTAACAAATATGCAAACCCGGATAGATCAATAACCAAAATTGCCAAAACCAAGTGATCAAATAATGTCTTCGACATAACCAGGTAGTCTCCAAGTCATTCCAAGTGTCGATGAACAATATAACATGTCCGTGAACCAAATACCAGTGACTGTGCATAAGTCACTGACATGGCGGTGAACATAACCAAAGATCTCCAAGTGTTGATAAGTGTTGACATCAATGACAAAACCATATCAATAGAAATGCCAAAAACCAAAAACCAAAAACCAACAATCTCCCAAAGAGAACATTAACTAGAAATCAAAATACATAATGTCTCTCCCTAGGAATAATCTCTCCAAAAGATAATGTATTTTTCCATAGATATCTCTCCCCTTTGACATCAAATGACAAAGCAATACAAAAACTAGATTCAAATACAAAATACCGACTCATTACAAAATTCCAACTACTCCCCCTAAGAAGTAGCTCTCCTCATCAAAGCCGGAATAAAAGATTTTTCTATTAATTATGTCAGTTGATGACAAACATCAACTGTCTAAGTCTCTACCAGTGGGGGTAGAACTCCAAGCTTCTCTTTGAGATATTCAAAATTCTCCTTAGGAAAAGGCTTGCTAAAAATATCTGCAATCTACTCTTTAGTATTCACATAAATCAATTTCACTTCTTTTGCTTCAACATTCTCTTTCACAAAATTGAATTTGATAGAAACATGTTTAGTCTTTGAGTGAAATATCAGGTTCTTTGATATATCAATTGCTGCCATATTATCACAGTAAATAGTTATAAGTTCCTTGCATTTTACCTTTATGTCCTTCAATATTTGTTTAATCCATAATACCTGTGTGCAATTAGTTGTTTTTGCAACATATTCTGATTCTGCTGTTGATAGTGATGTATAACTCGGTTTCTTGCTCAACCAAGAAATTAGTCTGCTACCAAGAAAAAATGCTCTGTCAATGGTTCTTTTTCTGTCATCCACATATCTTGCCCAATTAGCATTTGTGTATGCACATAAATCAAAATTTTCATCTCTAGGATACCATAAACCAATATTTGTAGTGCCTTGTAGGTACCAAAAAATCCTTTTTATTGCTGATTCATGATTTTCTTTAGGATTACTTTGAAATCTTGAGACAATACATACTGCATTCATAATATCAGGTCTTGTTTGTGTCAAATACAATAAACCTCCTATCATAGACTTGTATCTAGTCGGATTAAGAGGTGTTGATTCATCCTTCAAAGATAGTTTATCAGTTGTAGTCATAGGTGTGCTTACCGGTTTAGAGTTTTCCATGCCAAATTTCTTTAGTAATTACTTCAAGTACTTAGATTGACATAGGAATATACCTTTTTCAGTATGTGAAATCTACAATCCTAAAAAGAATTTTATCTCCCCATTCATAGACATTTCAAATTATTGTTGCATTTTATTAGAAAAGTCCTTACACAATCCATCTTCTCCTCCAAAGATTATATCATCAACAAAAACTTCAATAACTAAGATGTCATCATTAGTCACTTTATAGTATATATTGTTGTTTGCATTGCCTTTAGTGTATCCAAGCTTCAAAAGATATTTGTCCAATCTAGCATACCAAGCTCTAGGAGCTTATTTTAATCCATATAAAGCTTTCCTTAACCTGCAAACCATATCTTTGTCATCTGTCAAAGAAAATCCACCAGGTTGTTCAATATAACTTCTTCTTCAATATCTCCATTCAGAAATGCACATTTAACATCCATTTGATATACTTTATAGTTCTTGTGTGTTTCAAAAGCCAATAAAAGTCTGACTACCTCAATTCTAGCTACTGGTGCAAAGGTTTCATTATAATCAATTCCTTCTTTCTGTGAATATCCCTTACACACTAATCTTGCTTTGTTTCTAATTACCTTGCCATCTTCATTAAGTTTATTTCTGAAAACCCATTTAGTTTCAATTACATTTTTGTCTTTAGGCCGGGGAACTAATGACCAAATGTTATTCCTTTCAATTTGTTCCAATTCATCTTCCATAGCTTTAATCCAATATTTATCTTCACATGCCTCATTAATATTTGTAGGTTCAATTTGAGAAATAAGACATACCTCTTCATTTGCCAATCTTCTTTTAGTCATAACACCTTGAAATTTGTTTCCAATTATCTGATCTTCAGAGTGGTTCAATCTTACATACCGGGGTATTTTTACTTGTTGTTGTTCTTCAGTAACTGTTGAATCCTCAGATGATGTTGGTGTAATTGGATCAACCTTCTGTACTAGTGTACTCATAGTAGGTTCATTTGTGATTATCTTTATTGTCAAAGTCCATGTACCTTGAATTTCCTCTAAATTGTTCATCAATCTTCACATTTGCACTCTCAACAATTTTCTGCAATCTCTTGTTAAAACATCTATATGCCTTACTCTTAGATGAATAACCAAGAAATATTCCTTCATCACTTCTAGGATCAAATTTGCCAATATACTCATCTCTTCTAATATAGCATTTACTTCCAAATATTCTAAAATATTTAAGAGTAGGAGTATTATCAAACCATAGTTCATGAGGGGTCTTACCGGTTTCACCTTTGATGTGAACTTTGTTGAATGTATAAACTGCTTTATTGATCACTTCTCTCCAATATATATGAGGTAGATGTGCTTCTCATATCATACTTTTGGCTGCATCCAAGATAGTTTCGTTTTTCCTTTCAACACCTCCATTCTTTTGGGGTATCCGGGGTGCTGATAGTTATCTTTTGATCCCATTCACTTTATAGAATGTATTAAATTCCTTAGATGTGAATTCACCTCCTTGATCTGATCTTAAACATTTGATTTTCTTATCGGTTTCATTCTCTACCATAACCTTGAATAGTTTGAATTTCCCAAATGCTTCATATTTCTCCCTAAGAAAAGTAACCCAACACATTCTAGAATAGTCATCAATGATTAGCATAAAATACCTATCTCCTTGTATACTTCTAGTTCTTGCTAGACCACATAAATCGGTATGAGTTAAATCAAGAACATTGTTAGATTTCTCTGGAATACTCTTGAAAGTTTCTCTAACTTGCTTTCCAAATTGACATTCCTTACATACCAGATTGTGAGGTTTAACAATGTTAGGTAAATCTCTTACTGCCTTATGTTGTACTGATTTTCACAATGCAATCAAAATTTACATGACAAAGTCTCTTATGCCATAACCAATCTTCATCAATATGAGCAATCAAACATGCTTTCTCATTGTTATTCAAATGAAAGATATTACCTCTAGTCTGATTACCAGTTGCAATTTCCAAACCAGTTCTGTTTAAGATTTTGCATTTACCATTCTTGAATTGTAACTAAAATCCTTTCTCAACTAATTGACCAACACTCAAAAGATTATGCTTCAAACCTTCAATATAGTAAACATTATCAGTATTGTTCTTACCATCAAAAGATTTAGTTCCTTTTCCTTTGATCATACAAGCTTTATCATCTCCAAATCTTATTAGACCTCCATTGTAGTCCTGAAAGGTTAAGAATTTACTCTTATCACCAGTCATGTGATGTGAATATCCTGAATCAATAATCCATTCATCCTTATCTTCAACTTTAGCTACAAGGGCCTGTTCTACTGGTTGAATAGTAGGTGCCGGTTGATCTTCTGTTATAGCAACAAAACCCCATCCATTGTCTATCGGATCCTCATCAGAATCATCAATAACTCCTTCATCAGCATAGTAACAAGATTTGTCTCTATTCTTCTTAAACTTGTATCTCTGATAATCAGGGTTAGGCTTATATATTCTTATAGCTTCTTCTTTTAATCTTGCATGTTTATCAGGACACCTAGAAGCCATATGACCAATCTTATTATAGTTAAAACATTTAAAAGGTGCTTTACCTTCATACTTACTTCCAACTGGACCTTTAGGCATTTTCCTTGCAAATAGTGCTTCAAGCTCTTCCAGTTCTTTATTCTCCTTTCTGATATCTTCAAGTTCTCTTACATAAAAGGCTTTCCAATCAGATTTCTCAGATGCAGATGATGATGATGCTTTGAAAGCTAGATCTATCTTAATAGTAGCAATAGGGCCAAATTCCTCAAGTTCAAAAGCTGAAAGTTTTCCAACCAAAGTGTCTCTAGATACTGATGCATTAGGCATTGTTCTTAATTCATTTATAGTAGTAACTTTTATTTTATATGCCAGTGGCAAAGCTCTTAAAACTTTAGAAACAATCTCATCTTCACTTAAGGTTCCTCCACAATATTGTATACCCAAAACAATCTCATTTACTCTTTCCATAAAAGCAGAAATTCTTTCATCTTCTTCCATTTTCACAATTTCATACCTAACCCAGAAGCATTCAAGTTTTGCAATTTTGAATGTGGAATCTCTTTCATTCAATGTTTCTAATTTGTCCCAAATAGCTTTAGCAGTAGATCTATCTGATAATCCCATGACTTGCTGATTTGACAATGCGCTCAAAAGTGCTTCTCTTGCTTTGCAATCATTTTCCTCATCTTTAGCCAAGTTTGGTGGATTAGGTTGACCTTGAGTAGGAGCACTATAACCATTCTTTGTGACATCCCATATGTCCTTTCCAATGCAATTCAAATGTGTCTCCATCCTGATCTTCCATATGCCATAGTTGGTTCCATCAATTTTAGAACCATCCTTCCTGAAATAGTTAGAAGACATTAGATCTCCTCAAGCTGTTAAACTTCTGCAAAAAGAGGACTAAGCTCTGATACCAATTGTTAGGTCCCAGAGACAACTGAGAGGGGCGAGGTGAATCAGTTATCCAATAAATTCAACCAAAATTAACTTAACCAAAACTTAATGCTTAATGCCGGTAAACCAAACTTTTATAACGATAGACAGTTTTATTAGTTAATTGTAGTACCGGTAAAGATTAATGCATGAAACAAAAATACAATAACATCCACAACACATAACACAAATATTTGTACGTGGAAGCCTTACCCACAATCAAATGATACTACTGCAGATAGTATGTGTATACAATATGGAGTTTGTACATGCAGCAAAACCAACTGCCTAGAGCTCACTACTCAATCACAAAGATGGGAGTCACACTAACTACAATTGGATGGTTAAATCCAATGATAATGTACTACTTAAAATAGCATCTTTATATGCTAGATTTAGTACCAGTTAAGTTCTGATTATCTTCTCAAAAACCTTCCTTCAACCTTCAAATGATGTATGCATGTATAGCTCTACTTATTTCCGCATATACCCTATAACAATCCTTTTTCCAATCGCATATCAATCTCACAAATGAAATATTTCATTTATACCATAACCTAAGACCAATTGAATAGGTCAGCTCACTAAAAGATATTACAATAAAATCAATTAGAAATAAATCAATAAGTGATGCATCATGTCGGCTCAATGTATTTACAATAATAATAAATCATCTCCATAATGTGTCATGTTGATCTGGAATAGATATGCTTGCCAGTGCATAACCTGGACCTATTTGTGGGTAACAACAAATATGCAAACCCGAAAAGATTAATAACCAAAATTGCCAAAACCAAGTGATCAAATAATGTCTTCGACATAACCAGGTAGTCTCCAAGTCATTCCAAGTGTTGGTGAACAATATAACCTATCGGTGAACCAAATAGCAATGAGTGTGCATAAGTCACTGACATGCCAATGAACATAACCAAATATCTCCAAGTTCTGATAAGTGTTGACAAGTGTTGACATCAATGACAAAACCATATCAGCATATCCAAAATACCAACATAATCTTTCTTCCAGTCTGATTTTCAACAGGATTCTTAAACTCCTTAAACCGACTGAACACTTCTTATTTACTTTTAAGAAAGTACACAAATGCCCTTCTTGAATAATCATCTACAAAAGATACATAGTATTTAAAATTAGACAAAGAAGGTACATCCACTGGACCAAACACATCAGAGTGAATATAATCCAAAATATCAGAAGATGTATGAGAACTAGAATAAAACTGGACTCGGTTATGTTTTCCATATATGCAGTGTTCGCAGAAATCAAACTCAAAACTACAATCATCTAGACCTTCAACCAGATTCTTATTTTTCAAGGCTTTAAAACCTTTTTCACCTATGTGGCCTAGCCTATTATGCTAGAGCATTGTTTTCTCATCAGGAAGTTTAGCTTCCAATGAATTTGCATTATGCATCCTTACAGTTGTCTTAACAGACTTTTCAGAAGTTACATTACAATATATAGGTTCAACATTTAACTTATATAGTGTACCAATGCGATCACCCTTTGCCAATACAATGGAACCTCTAGTCATCTTGCAACCACCAGACACAAATGTAACTTGTACTCCAACATCATTAAGTTTACTTATAGAGAGAAGGTTTCTTGCTAGACCTGGTATATGAAGAACTCCATTGATCCCCTTCACTCTACCATCTGGGAATTGAATTTTAACTATGCCTCCCTCTACAATCTCCAAAATAGAATCACTAGCCAAATATACTTTTCCACCAACATACGGTTCATATTTTGAGAACCACTCCTTGTGGGAGGTCATGTGAAAAGGTGCGCCAGAATCTACTAACCAGGTGTCATCTAAGGTAGGTACTGCCAGGGCTGCTACAAATACATCTGCATCACTCTGAGAAGATTCAGAGTCAAAATATTTCTTCTTCTTCTTCTCCTCCTTGCAATCCTTTCGGATATGCCCTTTCTGCCCGCAGTTCCAGCACTTCATCTTTGACTTCTTTCCTGGAGATTTAAATCTCTCTTGAGACTTGGACTTCTTTCTTTCTTCGTATCTTTGTTCTTCAGTCTGCCTCGAATAGAGAGTGCATCTTTTGTCATCTCAGAAGACTTCTTTCTCATTTCTTTTGACAAAAGAGTATTTACCACAGTATCCATCTTGAACTGGGTCGTATTACTACCGATAGCCATCACTAATTATTCCCAAGAGTCAGGCAATCAACACAACAACAACATGCAATGTTCTTCTTCTTGGATGGCCACACCAACAGAAGTTAATTGTGCAAGAACCATGTTGAATGCATTTAAGTGATCTGCCAATGGCGTTCTTGTATCCATCTTTAGAGAATACAAGTTCTTTCTCAAGAAAAGTTTATTCACCAAGGATTTGCCTTGATAAATATCTCCCAACTTATTCTAGAGAAGATGTACAGTCTTCTCCTCATGGATGTTTAACATAACAGAATTAGCAAGACATAGCCTGATTAGACCCCTTTCCTTTCGGTCAGCTAGATCCCAATCTCCTTGGTTCATGCCTGAAGGCTTAGAAGTTGCAGTCATAGCACCTTAGAGATCTCTATCGACCAACAAGTCTTCCATCTTGAGTTTCCATAGTTCAAAATTGGAACCATTAAACTTCTCCATGTCTATGCACCCTGATGTGCTCGCCATCTCAAACTATAAAACAAGTAGACACTCTGCAAGACTCTCAATGAAATAGAACTGACACAAAAAACCAACCCTACCCAACAAGGATAACAAAATGGGCCAAGCTCTGATACCACTTATAAGGAAAGCAAGTGCGGAAACTCACTTCCCTAATGTCAATTTGCAGGGGAGAATAGACTAGTGAATACAAGTTTTCAACATTTACAGAATATGGCACAAGAGTGAGCATACACAAATAAACAATATAGAGATATAACACACAGAGTTAACGTGGGAAAACCCTTTCGGGAGAAAAACCCACCAGCAACAGATAATCGACTTTATTAATAGTATGCCAAAAACAATACAATAAAGTCCAGTCTACAGACTTCCTTCACTCTGTCATACAATTGTTCCAAATTAGCATACAACACTCAGATCACACAATTGTTATAGAACGCTCAATAGCTATCGTAACTTGTAACATGTATTCAGTTCACATTTGGCTTCAAATACCAAACTAGTCGACGATTCATCTGAGCAACTGCATCAACGGCTTCAAGTCTAATCATCTGCATGTGTTGGTCTGCATTCATGGAAAATCAATTATCCCACATGTAGCAAGGAATTGGGTCAGTTTGTATTCAAATATACCAACAGTCGCATCCTTAGTGACCGAGAGTTAACCTTTTTGGATCTTGGTTTGATCTTGCTCCTGCAGTCAATCTCCGCTCCATCGGCCATCGGTATAGCTTTCAAACAGTAAATTTGATCGCCCGATGATACCCAATCGCTGAAGGTGACTCCATTGGGTCATTGGTAAGACATGTAAGATGTTATCTCAATCTCTGATAGACAAGAGCAGACCTCATCGGGACATCGGCACCAACCCTGCACAATTACCCCAACATGCAATGTTATCCTTGTAGACACATAAATCTGTCCACTTAATTAAATGAATATTTAGTACTTATTTGATTATTTAACCATCAATCAATAATTAATTAAATTAATATTTAATTAATTCACCTTAATCCTGTTCTCCTATTAATTAAATAAATTATTGAATTTATTTGATTTAATTCACTTAACCAAATTCAGACCATTAATTTAATAAATAAATCATATTTGTTTAATTAAATCTTCTCTCACATTTAAATAAATTAATATTTATTTAAATCCCCGAAAATTCCATCTCTCACATTTAAATAAATTAACATTTATTTAAATCACCTTTATCCTCCACCCACTTGCATTTTCCTACAAATGCAAGTTGCACAACTATTTTAAATAAATAAATTATTCATTTAAAATCCTATTTATCCTCACCCACTTGAAACCTTTAATGGTTTCCCTTAAAGTCTTCAAACTTAATGGCTTCCTTCTAGAGTCTTCTCAAGCCTTTAAAGGTTTCCCTTAAAGTCACCAAACTCAATGGCTTCCTTCTAAAGTCTTCTTAAGCCTTTAATGGTTTCCCTCAAAGTCTTCAAGCGTTTAATGCTTTATCTTCCTTTTTCTCATATAAATAAATGAAGATTTATTTACATAAAATCCAAAATTCACATTCACATTTAAATAAATTAATATTTATTTAAATATCTATCCAAATGCAAATTACACCATTTAAGTGAAATAAATGATTTTATTTCAATTGAAAATGCCAAAATTCCTCCCACTTGCATTCTCCTACAAAATCCACTTGCATGCCTAAATCTCTTCTAGATTCTTCTAACTCCTTCTAATTAGCCTAATCCTATCCTAATCATTGCCACATTCCTAAATAAAAGGAAGTCACTTCTCAAAAACCTCCAAAGTCTTCAATAACCATTAAAGGCTTTATGTCTTCAAATGGTTAACCTCTAAAGTCTTCCAAACCATTAAAGGCTCTTACATAACCATTCATGGTTAACTCACCTTTTACCTTTAGTTAGAGACTTTCCTCTAACTTAAGCATCATTTTGACTCATGGGTCTCTTCAAATCATTTATTTCTTTGACTAAGGTAACCATTTAACCCGTGCACATTCATTTATCCCTTGGATAAAAGGAATATCCATTAACCTAACCCTAACCCAACCCCCCAGGGTAAACATCATGTCCCCTCAAGCATTTAATGTTCCTTATCTCTCCTCTCAAGCCTCCTCATGGTGACACTTGTCAACATGGGATTGGGTTGAAAGTCACATGGATTGAATATCTTTCAATCCTAACCCTTGTTAAGATTTCTCAATCTTAACCCTTCATTTCCCCATTTCTTCTATAAATAGAACCCTTATCCTCAAGAAAAGGAGAAAGCATTAGAGTATTGTTGCTATACTGGTATTAGCATAGAGCTTTTTCATAACATCACTATCTACACTTGCATAGCATTTTTTTATCACATCCAACCATCTTGAATCTCCATATGGCATCCATGGCTAGTGCTAAAAGCTGAGAGCTACACTCATGTGGAACTTGAAGAGGAGAGGAACAAGGGAGGAGAAACTATGAGAATCTTGATTAGCATTCGGAAGAGTATAGTTTATCTATTCTATGTTTGTATTCTTTCTATTTCATGCTTAATATCTCTCTTGATATGCCTATTTAGGATAATCTTTTGTTGCTAACACTAAAGTTTGTTTCTTGTGCTCTTGTGTGTGTTGCCATCAAACAGATTTTCTAACATCCCTTTTTGCGGTGCATCAATCTTGATAACCTAAGGTAGTCTCATCGGGACATCGGCACAAGCAGTGCGAGGTTACTTCGATCTCTAATAACAGAGAGAAATCTCATCGGGACTTCAACGTAGTCTTCATCACATTGACCTGATACCCAATCGCCAAAGACGACTTCATCGGGTATCAGCCTAACTCCAAACCGGTACCTTTGATAGCTGATGTCAACTCAGACCGCCTAGGACAACTCCATCGGGTCATCGACACAACGCTGATGCAGTCTTCCTGAAAACCCAAAGTTATCCTGATGACCGAAGTTAAATTTGTCGAGTCATCGGGATAACATCATACCTACTACTCCGAGCTCTGATGGAAGAGGATACATCGGCAAGAGTCATGTCGATAGAGCTCACAGATTTCCTTCATATTGTTTCATCGGCAAGAGTTAACTCGGTCAGTATGGACAATGGTCAAGTGAATTAGAGGCACATTTCCAACACTTTTCACATCCTATTAGACACACAACATGACCCCTTAGGACCTTGTAAGACCACATCTATATAACCCCTTAGGACAATAGAGGATCACATAGTTTCCTAAGGGGTCATATGTGGTACTATGGGGTCATGCATGTGTTAGAACACATGCATTACCCCTTAGGACCATATATGACCCCTTATAACATCTTAGTATGTATAGTGTATCCCTTAGGACCCAATTTGACCACATACTGATCACATAGTGTCCTAAGGGGTCATATGTGGTCCCAAGGGGTGATCACATATGACCCCTTATAACATCCTAGTGTGTACAACATACCCCTTATGATCACATAGTGTCCTAAGGGGTCATGCATGTGTTCTAACACATGTGTGAGCCCTTAGGAGCACATATGACCCCTTATAACATCCTATCAACATACCCCTTAGGACCACTTATGACCCCTTATAACATCTTAATGTTTGCAATGTACCCCTTAGGGCCCAATTTTACCACATACTATTCGCATAGTGTCCTAAGGGGTCACGCATGTGTTAGAACACATATGACCCCTTAGGACCACTTATGAGGTCCCTTATAACATCCTAATGTTCCCAATGTACCCCTTAAGACCCAATTTGACCACATACTAATCACATAGTGTCCTAAGGGATCATATGTGGTCCTAAGGGGTCACACGTGTCTTTTAACATGTGTGACCCCTTAGGACCACTTATGACCCCTTATAACATCTTAATGTTTACAATGTAGCCCTTAGGACCCAATTTGGCCACATACTGATCATATAGTGTCCTAAGGGGTCATGCATGTGTTAGAACATGTGTGACACCTTAGGACCACTTATGAGGTCCCTTATAACATCCTAATGTTTACAATGTACCCCTAAGGACCCAATTTGACCACATACTAACCACATAGTGTCCTAGAGGGTCATATGTGGTCCTAAGGGGTCACATATGTGTTCTAACACGTGTGACCCCTTAAGACCACTTATGACCCCTTATAACATCCTAATGTTTACAATGTACCCCTTAGGACCCAATTTGACCACATACTTATCACATTGTGATTTAGTCTTTTTCTCTCAAGTCCTTTAATTTGCTCAACATGTGTTTGAATTAGTATATATGTACACGATTTAGTCTTTCGAGCTCTCTTCCCTTAATTTGCTCAGCATGTGTTTTAATTTTTAAATTATGTTTTAATTTAGTACACATATATCTTTAATGATCTCTCTCTCTCTCTCTCTCTCTCTCTCTCTCTCTCTCTCTCTCTCTCTCTCTCTCTATCTCTCTGATTAATGGTATATCTCTCTCTGTCATGAAAATGATCTCCCTCTCTCTCTCATTAATGTTTTAATAATTTAAAACATGTATGTGATATATAGATTAATTTATATATAATGATCTCCCTCTCGCTCTCTTTTAAATAATTTATTAAAATTTGAATTATGCGAGAACTTCATATAGATGAATTATGCAAGAACTTCATGTGTACATTTTAATTTAATGAGCTCAAGATTAATGATCTCTCTCTCTCTCTCTCTCTCTCTCTCTCTCTCTCTCTCTCTCTCTCTCTCTCTCTCTCTCTCTCTCTCTCTCTCTCTCTAATTTAACTGATTTTAATTTAATGTTTTAAATTGAATGCACTTCATGTGTGTGTGCTTACATAAATTCTAACTTTATGATCTACCTAGATAGATGGAGGATTGGGATCCCCATGTACCTATGCCTGATTCGGATCCTCATGTAGAAGCTTCTGATCAGGACCCACATGTAGATCCTACACAACAGGACCCTCTCCCTGATATTGGTACCATATTTCATCATAGTGACCATGAGATGCAGAAATTGAGAGGTATTTTAGACGATCCATAGACAGGTGGCATGTACAAGAGTACATGCGAATCCATTTTTCGGAGTTTACAGTCATTGAGGGATCATCTTATTAGCCACACATCATTTTTTCCATAGGTTATAGATTCTATCTATAGACACTTGAGGGTTGAAGTGAGGAGTCCTCATTCCTTAGCTGACGTGTTGAGGGTAGTCTCAAAGGAAACTATTAAGGAGAGATGTTTTCCATAGTATCAGGAGAAGAACAAGGTGAGAGGATATCAGATTACACAATGCATTGATCCACAAGTTGTAGGCTTGATTTACCCATGCTTCTTAGCTACCCATGGTCGTTATCCTAATAACAACCAAATACCAATATACTTTGCACAACAGGTCTATGTTGAGGTTCACTGTAAGTTGAAACCCAACTAACTTGATCTTCCCAGATATTATGGACAGGGGAGGGGTAGGATTGTTGATAGATATTCATATCGTAGGTGTGATAGATCTTTCCAATGATAGTCCCAATCCTCACCCCCACAGTGGATCATGTTGTGATTGCTTCTCAGAGAGAAGCAATTGATAGGATTGGAGATATTACATCAACAACAACCACCATATCATCAGACAAGATGGGTAGATATATGATAAGCTGACCACGTTCCAGATAATCCACATATTCATCTTCCAGTCATGGGGTGTCTTTAAATTTAGATCAGTATGGTACTATTGGCATCCCCTTGCCAGATGATGTAGCGACTATAGCAAGAGGTGCTAGACATGTACAGATGTCATAGTATTTATCCGAGGATCGACTACATTCATACTATTTCATTTCATCTCGACTTGGGATACCATTGGCTGGTGTTAGAGATGAGATTCTCAAAGACATGCAGGCTACTGCATCGATGCATATGCTGAGACATTCACAATATTCTCATCACTCTACATATGCTCTAGGTGACCCACCTACAGATCACTTTGTTGCTGCAGAGGAGGAGATATAGGTTGATCAAGTTTATATCACAGATGAGGGCTTGGGTTCATTTGAGGAGCAGCTATGAGGTTTGAGATAGATTGATTTTATGGAAATGGTGTTAGCATCAGACACTTCATCAATGTTAGGTCATCTAGTTATCCCCTTACACTCCTTAGTCATTCGTACAGGCAGAGAGAGATATGTAGACACAACTGAGGTGGTTTATATGTGATAATCTTAGAGGATTTAGTTAATACTGAGAGGGGGGGTGAATCAATATTAATAATAATTTCAAACTTAAAACTTGAACATATAAAAATTCTTCAAATCAAACATAAACGAGTAATAAACTCTTTACCGTTATTGATAATCACTGATAACCAACTGTTAAACCGGTTTATCAAAACAGCTCATTAAGTGTTCATCAATATGCATAAATTAAAAGTAAAACATAACAACACATAAAAACATTCACCATATGAACATTTTTTTCACATGGAAACCCAAATAGGGAAAAACCACAGTGGGAATTGGTACCCACAAAAATTGTGCACTCTTTCAGAATGCACTATGTTAGGAGCCTAGCCCGGTTAGAAGCTTACAATGATGCCTTGTTAGGAGTAGACCCTGTTAGGAGTCACCTGGTTAAGGGATTTAGATGATGAGCCCTGTTAGGAGCTTTGACCTGTTAGGGTCAACCTCTCAAGAGGTTGCAAGAGGATTTAACACTCTAATATAGAGCTACCCAGTCAAGGGATTTATAGTGTAAGGCCAGTTAGGACCTACCTAGTTAAGAGATTTTGACTATTGCAATTGTTAGAGAACAACAGTGAATGATCTGGGTACAGCACTTGGCTGCTTTCTTGATCAGATCCAATTAATCTCCAAATTTGCTACCCTCTAGGAGATCTCATACTCTGGTTCGGCTTCACACTTTTCTCAACACCACCGACACAATAAACATCATCTGTACCAAGATAAATAACCTCTTTAACTTAGTCAGTTACAAAACCCTAAGAATTACAACATAGATCATCATAGATCTTTTACAGCTCATTACAAATAATTATTGATCATCATATGGATTATTACAATCAATTACAATTGTTGAATGATCATTGCATCTCAATCTGATACAAAGTCAAACCCTTAGAACACTCTGCTAAGCACTTTGCATATTCCCATGAAATTTGCTCTCCAAATGCGCCAAAACATCTTTCAACCACTTCATGTGGTTTGTGCCACATCATCACCAACATTTGAACTTGATGTAGATCACCACCAAACCAAAAATCATTATCGGTTAAGAGAATTATTTACCAGTCCTTAAACCCTTAAACCCTAGCAAAAATACAACAAAAAACATAAACATAATTTTTGATAACCAAAATATGATGTGGTTCTGGTCAAATACATATTACAATGATAAAAGTTGACATTCCAAACCGCAACACTTCAATCATCACCAATCGCTAGATCAGATCAAAACATTCCTCATTTACTGGTTAAGGTCCTAATTCCAGTTCATTGTCTATAATACCGGTAAGGCATTTTTGATAGACCAAAAAGACATAGATGACAAAATACATCATAGTAAACATAAGTTGCCATCAATGACAACACAAATAACTGATCAAGGTCATCCGATCATGAAATCTCAATCTCTTCATCACAATGTCATCACAAATAGTCCTTTATCGATTCAGTCACCATTCTTGATCTGCATCAGTTATGCTAGTCATGCCAACAGATATGATCATAGGAGATGATCAGACTATACAGGCCCCTGATACACAGGTATGTATTTGCGCTTAATTTTTAAAAGGATGTACATGTAATTTCTAGATTTAATAAATAACTTTAAATATCATTTATTGTTCAAACTAATCCTAAAATACATGTGTATGTACAACAGTTACCTCATGTCACTCCTAGATTGAGCTTAGAGTGTGTGCGTAGGCGAGATTATTTTGATGCTACACCTACTAGTGGACAGGTTAGTTATGGATTTTGTATGTACATGTGCGTTACAGTATATTTTCATTTACTAGTCTATTTTATTATTTAAATAAGATTCATACACGTAGAGATGTCTTTAATATTTAAATATAAATTCTACTTTTGCAGGGCTCTATTGGACATCCAGACTCTCACCGGGACTCTCACTCAGACGGTCACTCTGTTCATGGCTAATATGATGCATGCTGATTTATTACTTTATAGTTCACGTGTTTATCTTTTTATATACATTCCAGACTTTCATAGACATGTGTATTGCTACATTCAAACTTACTTAACATTGCTATGTGTTAGCCTCCCCTACAACTTTCCATTTTGAATGTTCATACTTGCAGGTTGCCTTATTGTGCCTTTATTTCTGTCGAGTCCTTTGTTCTCCTTCGTGTTTGAAGCTAAGTTGTTTAACTCTTTCTAAAAAAAAAAGTTCAATAGGTTCAAGGTTCAAA
Source organism: Cryptomeria japonica (assembly GCF_030272615.1). NCBI lineage: Eukaryota > Viridiplantae > Streptophyta > Pinopsida > Cupressales > Cupressaceae > Cryptomeria > Cryptomeria japonica. The sequence goes on along the minus strand of NC_081406.1, from coordinate 664,294,437 downwards.
GCGTATTTTAGAAAAAAAGTCATTAGCAGTCTTTGTCTACACAAAAGCAAGCGTGTTATTGTTATACGTTTTGAACTTTGAACCCGTGAACCCTTTTTTGGTTCAAGGTTCAAAATGTCTTTTGTGAGTCACGACAACGTATTGTTGTATAACAAGTGGATGTCTATATGTTTTAAGTCAGTTTCTGAACTTGAAACCAATTTTCAAATGGTTCAAGCGGTTCAATGGTTCAAGGCTCCTACTTAATAATCATTGTTGTTGCTCGTTCCCGGTATTGTTTTGTGTCGCTTGTTCATTGTTGTACTTCCCAAATGAAGTTGAACCGTTGAACTCTTTGTGAAATGGTTCAAGGTTCATAAGTTCACTTCAAAACTGTTTCTAAGGCTTTTGTTGATAATGAAAGTAGCGCAACAAGAAGGACTATTCCTAGTATTCAGTAGTTTGAAATTCTAGATATAGAAAGTAATCATGAGTGCATCAGCTATTTGTGCGGAAGTGATGGGTAATTAAGAAGGTGTCTATTTTTTAGTCATTTCACTGTTACTTTGCATGCTTAAGTGAATCATTATGAAGCGTGTGTGGCTTTCTTGATATTTTCTTGTCTGTTCAAAAGGAATGTATGAATTCATTCCCATATACTTGAGAAAATTGGAGGTGTCGAAGGTAAAATCAGCTCTAATTTCCTGAGAAGGTTTCCAGTTTTCATGGTGGTAATGGGTAAGTTTAGACGATTCCTCCTATGCTATGTTTCTTTAAGTTTTGAAGATTTATCAGTATAGGAAGAAAATCTTTAAATTGCTGGAGTAAGATTCTACCTTGTTTTAGAATTTATTCGTTAGAAGTATACATAGGCAATATGAGGTCGATATTGCCGAAGCTTGGTCAGACCTCGTTTCTAGTGAGCATATTACCATAGCTAGAAGATAGTTCCTTGGCTCATGTTGATTTAGGATATTTATTAGAGAGATCCAAGAACCCTCAAACTAGTTCAATCATTGAGAAAATAGTGAAAAGCAGTCTTGTTGAAGCTGTTGCATTTCTGCTTGTTGCACCATGTCCAGATTTGGTGATTGCTTGCATGAATAGGTATGATATGGAGAACGGATGCATCAAAACTAGTAATGGTGAGCTGCTAGTCAGTATCAACAGAGAAACAATAATGGTGACAATGGGAATCCCGCACAAGGAGTTATATGAGGATTGGACCATTGGGAACTCGTATGCCTATTTCTCGGAGAAGAAAAGTAAGTACAGGAGTGTGATTGCTAGGAATTGGCTCCTAAAAGTTTAGAATGGAGGGTCGCAGTTGCCAAAGCCCTTGACTAGAGAGCACTTCATCATAGAAGTGTGGGATATTGTGATACTTCTGAACAGGGTGAAGTGAAACTCACATTCTTTGTACTGGGAAGATTGGATGTACTTTTTCATTCAGGTGTTGTTATCTAGTGACAGGTATCTTGATTGGGCTCAGGTAATTGTGGAAAGACTTCATGAAGGGTTGAGTAACTTTATGGGAATGTCAGGTTTTTATATGTCTTCTTATCTTTTCTACATACTAGCTTGTACAAGGGACTGGCCTGGCTTTCTTAATGAACCTTGGGTAGATAGGATGAAGGTGTATAATTATTATCCTCTATTATAGCAGAAAAAACATGTGGAGAAAATTGATAGATGGAATGGTATCTTCGCGGGAAGACTTTCTTTTGATCTCCACGGGGATGTGAACAGGAGAATGTCTATTGAAGTAATGGAGTTCATAGGCATATAAGGTAGGTTCTTTATTCAATTTCCCAGGTTCACTTACCTACGAGTAGGTGGTTTTGAGGGTCAGCCATTCAAGTTGCCTAGGTATGCCTTCGACAACTATGTGCTTATGGAGGTGAGTAGGCAGCTAGCTTACATTGATAAGAGATTGGGGGAAAAGGGTGAGTCTGGAGTTACATTCCTTGTTGAACTTGGATACTACAGCTGCAAATCCGTATCTAATGCTCTAAACCTAGAATGGGAATTTAAGAGGATGAACCTATAGCCATATGTGGCAAGACATAAGTTTGATAGCAGAGGTTATGCCATTGAAAATATAAATGTGGACAACAATTTTTGTCATGAACCTCAATTGGAGGATTACTGGGAGAATTGCAGTGACGAATATGAGGTAAGAAGAAGATTGTGGTCAAGATTCACTTTGCAACAAATAATCACCATGAAGATTCCAATCAATATATCTGGAGTACAGGAGGATATAGGGGAAGATATTTTAGACCCTGAGTTTGACACAGAGGTTCAAGGAAAGCCAATTCCAGAGGTTCATTGGAATAAAAAGGAGGATGACAGTAGTCAAGCTAGAACTTTCAATGTTGTGAGAAGAACAGAGAGTTGGTTGAGAAATCAAAAGTTTAAGAAGGGATCGCTCATATCCTCACATGAGCTAAGAGTTGATTCACACATTGTGACTCAATCTCCCATTTCTTTCACTAATGAAATTGTTAATGTTGCGGGTATTTCAAGGCCTATTGTTGAGAAAATCCAAACCAAGTCCAAAAAGAGATGCAGAAAAAGCTACTGAGGAGGACTTTACAATTGAAAAGATAGACTTGTGAGTTGCTTCGCATGTCATAGATGTTAAGCATTTGGAGTGATCCATAAAAAGGATAATTTCTAGAACATGGAAAGATGAGAAAGATAAAAGAGAATTGAAGCAAGTCGTCACTCAGATGGTTGAGAATATCAATGCCATCCATAATCCAAATCCCCAACCTTTATCGCAGATACCAGTATTATTTGATCCCAAATCTTCGGTCAATCAGAAAATGTTGGACCAGGTTCAAAGGAACAAAATAGTCATGGAGATGCTAAATAAATGGTTGGATCTTATAATGCAATAGGGATCAGACTACATCATCAATGTGGTGAAGGTTTATAAGTTTGCAAAGACTGTGAGCAAGGAATTGGAGCTAGAGACTATGGCTTGGGAGAAAGAAAGGATCAAATGGGTGGCAGTCCTTGCACAGATGAATGACATACAAAAATATGGAGTGATGAAGTTCTTAGCTGAAAAACCAGTAGAAAATTTGGATGATAATGTATTATATGTATCAAAGAAGAATGTGGAGTGGCGTAACTCAATCACTAAACAAGGCCATGAGGAGTCCACTAAACTGCTTAGAGGATTGATAGACTTAATTGATACAATGCAGAAGGATCTCAAGTGCATTGACATCCAACTCATGAAAGATGATGCTAAGACAATTGAAGCAGCCGCGGATATGACCAAAATCTTTCAGGAAAGAATACAATTCATCCAGATGACAAAATCCTTGACCACAGATGACTTCTCAAAGGTGGCTAGTATCGAATCAATGCTCATGGTATGTTCTGATCATTTGGAGGCACACAAGGCAAGGGTGGCACAAGTAAAGATGTACAAGGAGGTGTGGAAGCAAAGAATTTAACACACCAGACTTCCTTATTTTTAGGTCATCCTAAACTTCTTGGCAGCACACTTGGAATGGCGTGGTTATGTGGCAAAGTAGGACAGATCAGTAACTTCTTCTACCATGGTGGAATCATGATTAATCCAAGAATGAGCTGTTAGCCTTACAGTGGTTGTTGTTTTAGTTTTTCTTTCCTGATTTAGCAAACGGTTTCTTTAACCTTTGGTTAAAGTAAAGTTTAAATTTGTTATGTAAAAACTATGATCCTAGAAGCTACTTACGCTGGAAAGCTTGTTTATGTTAGGGTCCGAAAAACTATGATTTTTCGAGCAGAAAACACTATCCATTTTTTCTTTGAATTGTTTTAAACTGGAATGATTGATTTATCAATAAAATGTTATGGTGTGCAACCTTTGAATCTGTGTTTAAAGATTAGCAATTTTTCTTGAGAAATTTGCTATGGGCATGATATCATTTTATGATAAGTTATTTCTATGTTTTTTTGAATTCATGGTTACCATTAATTGTTAGCAAATTCATTGTGGATTGAGTTGTGTTGATACCCCTTGTCGTGTGAGGTATGAGAGAGTATCGATTAGATATCAATACTGTTGTGCATTTGCTATGCTCTAAATTTATAAAGTAAACATGTGTGTGAATCAAAGTCTGTGACCTCTTATTTAATCTTCAAAATATTTTCTTTGTTTTAGTTTTAAGGCATTCTTATGTGTTGATGGATGAAAGCTAAAGCCTTTCCATGCTTTCTAGTAAAATGTGTCAACATTTTATTTGTGTATTAAATTCATTGCAAATCATATGGGGAGCTGCCCTCTAATGCAGAGGATGGATTTTGATTAATTCATCCAAATATTGGTAATTTGTTTCCTTTCATAAAGGGGCGTATGAGAGTTATATTTATGTTCAAAGAGAACAAATATTACAATTTTAGGAAAGGGACAAATCTATTTACCAACAAATTTTTGGTGACTCTGTTGGGGAGTCAAATCATCAGACCGGTTGCCTAGTTGCAAGACTGGAGTCAAAGAGATATAATAGGTCCCAAAGAAGGGAGGGGATAGTTGATTCTATTTTTCAAGAGTTCCATAACCTTAATTTTCAACCCACTTTTTCACCTCAAAGACGAGCAAGAAGTACGCCTCCTTCCTCGTCCCCATCATCTCCTATGTCCTCAATTTGTCAAGCTCTGACCTTGCATGGTATCACTTTACCAAATATAATCAACCCAACTCCGCTTAATATCATCTTTCCAATGGCAGTAAATAATCCTTGGGGGGCTGTTGTAGGTCCATTGAACTTAGGATTAAATTTGAACCCCTTACCCAAAGGTGCTAGAGATCACTTGCCAAAGTTTAGTGGGGATGCAAAAATCACTGTTGATGAGCACCTAAATGCATTCAATGTGGCTTGTGGGATAATAGTTGTTCAACATGAGGATGTTGTTGTAAGATTGTTTGTTCAAACACTAACTGGAGTAGTAGTAGATTGGTTCTATCACTTACCAAATAGTTTGATAACAAATTGGTAGGATTTGAAAACAAGGTTTGAGGAAAGATTCAAAGTGGTTGAAGATGAACACTCTCTCTTGGCTCAATTGGCCTAGTTAAAGAAAGAGATTCTGGAGTCTATGAGGGACTGTAGAAAAAATTGATAAAATTATGCATAAAATTCTAGTCAATCAAAAACCCTCAGATGATAATTTGAAGTGTTTTTTTAAAATTCCATGCCTTCAAAAGTAGGTTTTCTTATCCACAGGCAAAGAATTGCACATTTAAGTGCTGCCAAAACCCTTGCCGTTGAGTTGGAAGATGATCTAATCATGGCAAGTAAATGGAAAAGAGAAGTACAAACTCCCACTGCCCAACCTTCTACTTCTTCTTACCCTATGATCCAAAGATTGATGAATGATGTGATTACCCTTAAAAGATAGTTACCTAAAGCCAGTACATCATACCCATCTCACTATTAAGATGTACCTAGGAGAAATACAAATCAGTCTTTGGGATTTAGGAACAAGACTTTGCAATTACCCTCTGCTCAACAGAGATTGACAATTGAGGCACCACCACCTAAAGGGAGTATAAGTTTTTTTCATCACCGATGAACATGAGGGTAGTTCGTGTCCTGAGATGGTGCGTTATGCATAATTGATGAACTCTAAAGATACCCTAAATGAGTGGGGTGAAGAAGAATCTTTAAAGCAACCCGGGGACTCTAAAATCCACTTCCTAGAGTACGAGTCAGATTTAGAAAGAGGGGATGATATTTTGGTTACTTTAGAAGATCCTTCATGTGTTGTGCTCACAAGAAATCAACAAAATGTGAAACCTCAAGGTGCCTCTTCATCTTCTACCATGAATTTCAAAGGTAAGGAGATTGTTTCAAAATTTCATAACAATGATAAAAAACTACAAGAGTCTCCATTGTTAAGGTCTATTGAAAAAGAAAGCTCATTTGATATTGTAGAATTTTTCAAATCTTCTCAAATTAATATTAGACCTGTCGAGTACCTTAAGCTAAACCCCAAAGAGCTAGATAGGCTCATTTAGTTCGTAAAAGGGAATAATGTACTACAAGCTAATGGAACACAATAGTCAGTAAATGCCACATTGCCTACACATGATGATGAATTAGTTCACCCTATTTCTCATGAAAAGGTGCCTGAAATAACTGCAATAGATGATTCTTTGTCTTCGCTTGAGTCAAAACCTGAACCCTTTTACATATCATTGTTTATAAACGGTCATAAGTTAAATAATTATATTATAGATTCAGGTGCATCTGATAATATAATGCCTTCTACAGTAGCTAAAGTGTTAGAGTTGTCCTTGACGAAAACTTTTGGCAGGTGCTACTCTATGGATTCAAAACAGATACCCTTGTTAGGACAAATTAAGGATGCTCAGGTAGTTCTTTCCGCCCACCTGAACAAAAGAGTTAAGTTGACTATTCTAATAGCTGACATCCTAGCTAGCTATGGCATGTTGCTAAGTCATACATTTTGTAGAGATTTAGGATGTGAAATTAAAATGGATTGGTCTCAAGCCACAAAACCTATTGGAAAATAGCGAGTCATTCTACAGCCTGAACCAAAGTCTAAATTCATTGTTTTCCCTTCTGATGTTCTAAGAGCTTAAATTTTGTATCATGAATGTCAATTTGGAAACTACATGATTTTGTCTGATAATGAGGTAGTGGGAGATCCATCACATCCTAAGGGAGAAGAAATCCTGTGGTTAATGGAGTTTGATGGTTGTTGTGTAGTGTCAGGCTCAGGTGTAGGGGTAGTGTTAATTCCACCTTCCGGCAATCATATTTCTTTTTCTTTTAAATTGGAATTCAAAAACACCAACAATACGGCTGAGTATGAGGCTTTGTTGTTAGGTTTAGCCGAAGATGAGAGACTGAGAGTAAATATCCTGCGAGTCAAAGCAGATGCTGAATTGATTGTAAAATAGGTCAGAGGGTTGTTTAATGTAAAAAATGAAAGGTTGAAACACTATCAGAATAGAGTTTGGGATGAAATCAAAGATTTTGATGCATTTTCCATTGAGGCTATACCTAGAGAACTGAATTCAAAAGCAGATTTGTTAGCCGTGTCAGCCTCTTTACTGGTTCCACATCCTGAATTTGTTGATGATATTTACAGAGTATAGTTGGTGTATCGGCCTAGTATCCCAGATAACTCTCAGTTCTGGCAGGTATTTGAAAATGACAAACAAATTAATAATTTTATGCAAAGTGTAGAAACATTTTCCGCTACATATTTTGAAGGATCAGATGTAAAGTGTAAAGAATTTTCACCAGAACGAGCCAAGGAGTTGACTGAACGAGTTATGCAATTAAAAGGTAATAAGATCCCTAAAGGGTTGGTTTTATTGGAGTGTCTATTTGATCGTCATGATGCCTACAAGAAAAACAAAGGTGACTATAGACACCTAAAATTGTCCTATCTAATTAAATAAATATCTTATTTATTTATTTATCTAAGTCTAATTCTTCTATTAGTTAAATAAATCTTTATTTATTTAATTAATTCATTTATCCTCTTCTAGCCTTATTTCTCATTTAAATAAATACCTTTATTTATTTAAATTGTCCTTTCTCTTAAATTAAATAAATACTTTTATTTATTTAATTGATCTCACTTCTTCTATTAATTAAATAAATCTTTATTTATTTAATTAATTCATTAACCTTTTCTACCCATGACACATGTTATTCATCTCTTAATTCCTACACTACCTACCCTCTCATTATTTTCTTATTTTCTTTACCTACCCTCTAATCTTAGCCGACCTTTTATCTTTTACACCTCTCAATCTTATCCCTCCATTTCTTATAGTGTCTTCTATATAAGGAGATGCTTCCTTCATTATCAACCCTATTCAATTCAACTACTATTCAATCAATCCTTCCCAAGGATTCTAGCATTCGAACTTTCATATGCAATCAAGCCTACTTGCAACCACATTTTTTATCGTTGTTGAGCTCTTGTGCACACATAAAATCTGAGAGAAAATATATCAAACAAGATCAATGGAGATAGGAAGAATGGAGAAACCCTATTAGGCATGTGATGGTATAATCTTTGTAATTTCATTTGATTTGCATTGTCTTAGGTAATCTTCATATGTTATGGTGGATCTTTGTTGTTGTTAGGCTAGGGTTTTATGGTTGAATCCATTTAGTCTTTCAATATTGTTATTCCATTTTTACCATAAACATTTTGGCACGCCCGGTGGGACTCTTGTCCCTTTTGCATTTAACATCTTTTGTTGCAGATATTGTGTTTTTGAAGTTGCAGATTTGACATTTTCGACAAACTTTTGACATTTCCGCGTCTGTGCATCCTGGAACCGCAATTTTTCTTTTCTGTCGCATTTGTGACCTCCGTAATTTCGTCTATGTTCGGAATTATTTTATCTTATTTTGTAGATTGCAAGGTTGCGTCTCTATTTTTGAACCGCGTTTGTGCAGCTTTTAGACATGTCTGTGTTCGGGAGTCATGTCTGTGTTATCTAGGTGCATCTGCGAAGGATTTAGGCATGTTTGTGATTTTCTGCCGCATCCGCGTTAGGTTTAATCACATCTATGTTTCAAATTTTGCATTTTTTAGTTTTTGATTCAGTTTTGAGGCTTTATTTTGTCATTTGGATTTCAGATCTGGTTTATTTCAGGCTAACACCTTGTGATCTAGCTAACAAAAATGGTGCAGCTTGTCCTTGAAGCAAATCGCATTGTCAAAGGCCCCTTTCTCAAAGTCTTTTGGATCTAAAATTTACCTAACTTGTGTGCTTGCAGGATGGATATTATTGCAAAACTATTAACAAATCTTTGTTGCAGAATTTTGGCAAGGATTTTTTATCTTCATTTGTGTGCCTTGTTTTCATAGACTAGCAAACACTTCAATCGGTGCACTAAAATTGAACCAGTGTCTTCTGTGTCTTGAGCAATAGGCTCTTTTTGTTTAATCTCTAGAGGGCCTATCTCCCTATGTGGTCATTAGGACTACTAGTGAGGAGAGAACGACCCAAGTGGTAGCGAGGAAAACCCACCTCTTCCGAACCACTATAAATAACTGTACCCATGGTGAAAGCCATGGGTAACGTGTACTGATTAGTTCATACCGACACTATGTCTCCCCATAAACTTGTTTGATCAAATTTATTTGATCAGTTGTAGGGTGTAACCCCTATTGACTGGGAGCCTTATGTATTTACAGAGCTGAAAGTGTCACATGTATGGCCACATGAGCGGATGCCCTTACTAGCATCTTTTTTGTTTTAGAAAGCCAAAATCCTTCTAGTTGTTAGGGCAAGAGGTCAGACCTCTGGAGAAGCCACACACATACGGTTCTTAGTAGAGATACAAAGTTCACCACGAGGAGTTTTCATGGGGACTGGTGCTTGGCTGCCCTGAAGAAGTGAGTGTCAAGGGTGGAGCCAGTGGGGTCAAGCATCTAAGTATCCACTCTGAATAGTGTAGCCTCGAGGGAAACCCCATGTGGGATCAACAACTATTGTCCTAGCCAACCATAAGAATTGTGCTTGTCTTCTTTTAAACATTCAAACATTCAAGACCAAACATCATAACATTATGTCTTTTGTGTCTTCAAGTGTATGCCAAAACATGTTTACATCATACAACACACTTTTCTTTGAGTCATTTTGAGTCTAAACACTTACAAACATTGAGTCTTCATCAACATTGTGTCCTCTTGTCACGGAAAAATAGTCAAAAATTCAGATTTGGTCACAACAAACAACTTTACAAATTGGAAAAATTGCACTAAGTTTCCAGAAACGTGTCTGGGTCTGACAGAAACACGTCTGGGTCATTTAACCACGTCTGTGAAGTATAGAAACGTGTTTGTGTCATCCTAAAGAAAATTGCATTCACAAAATCTCAGAAACGCGTCTGTGCAGTGTTCAACCACGTCTGTGTCATTTAACCATGTTTGTGAAGTATACAGGCACGTCTGTGTTCAGAATTGGAAAAATTTGCAATCTAGCAAACAAGAGCAGTCAGTTTCAAACTTATTGGGCTTCCTAGGTTATCTTTCCGGGTTTTCATCTAGAATTCAACCTATTTCTGGGTCTCACAAAGTCCATCATTGCTTTACACCTTGCATTATATTCACATTTGTCTAAACTTGAGTCAAAAGGTCACTTGCTTGTCTTCATCTTACTTTGTCAACACACTACATACAACAACATTTTGCTAAGTGATCCCTCATCAAGGTCTATCACCTTTGGGTCTCATTTGGTCTTACTTAGAGTCAAGGTCAACTTACCTCATCAAGAGAAACTAACATCTCTTTGGAAGCCACACCTACTCTACTACATACATACTTGGTCTTACACTTTGGACATTGCAAGAACACCTCATATTCATTTACATTCCATCTGACTCTTGGTCTTCCATACTCTTTCCATTTTCATCTAGTCTCACACATCTTGGTCAAGACCTAGTTCATGGTTGAAACCCATTCCCAAAAATCTAGGAGAGAAGCTAGAGAGGCTCAAGAGTTCGCAAACATGAGTGCCTATGAGTATGACAATGATGTCTTTTTCAATTATGATCATACCACGGTACTTGACATGGATGCCTATAGAAACATTCCAAATGTTGAGAACATGGACACTACAAACAACAATGATACACACAATGACAATATGGACAACAATTTTGTACATTCAGCAGAAGTGGAAGACTCCATTATGGATCCCCGTTTTAATCGATTGGTTGAGGAAATAATGAGGAGAGATAGACAGTATTTATTACAAGTAATGGCGCAAAGTGGAGCCAAGATCCCTCATGATTTTGACATGTCTCAAATAATGGAACATCGACCTTTGCAACAAACTCACCTCAACATGGATCAAAGGAGGCCTAATAGAGGACCACATATGGTGCCTGAATCATCATCATCTTTGTTTTAAAAACCTGAGGTCCCACATACACATGGTCAAGCATATGATACTCACCTTCATAGACCATTATGGAAGTTTTATGCAGAAAAATATACTCAATCACATGCCAATGCTAAGGACCAACCACCAAAGCAATTGAATATCCAAAGGCATGATCAAAATTTGGACACAAGGAAACCCCATGTCAAATTTGGGGGCAACACATTAGAACAAACTCATGACATTTTTGTAGAGTATGGTATACATGGACAAAACTAATATTCCATTCCTCATCGTGACTCTATGCTAAATGGTCCTTATATGCAACATTGCTATAGACCTCCTCCATATGAACATGTGTATGATCAATATAATCCATATATGCAGTATGCTTCACCCCCACCTAGTGGCTCAGGTATGGGATATGGTCCAAGAAGTCGGTCTCCACCTAAGAACAATTTGGAACAACAAATTAAGGACTTACAAAAGAAAATGGAGGAAATAAATACACCAAAGCCAACTTATACACTGAGAGACATATGTCCCTATCCATTTGACAAAAGCATTCCAATGCCTCTTATTCCTAGACATTTTGTGACACCTAAGTTTGATAAGTACAAAAGAAAAGGGGATCCTAAGGCACATATAAGATAGTTTTTCACAGCTTGCATTGAGGTAGCAGTAAAAGAGACACATTTGATGAGATTATTCCCATAGAGCTTAGGTGATCAAGCTATGGAATGGTTCTCCCAACTCCCACCTGGAATTAATTCATGGGGTGACTTAGCAAAGGCATTTATCCAACATTTATCATACAACATAGAGACAGACATATCAGTCACTACTTTGTGCAACACCAAGAAAAAGGATGGAGAGTCTTTTTCATCATTTTTTACAAAGATGGAGGAATCTAGCCAGCAAATGCTCTTGTGAAATTCCACAAAAACAAATGGTAGAGATGTTCACCCATAATGTTAACAAAGACATTAGTTATGACCTTAGAAAAGCTTGTTTTTCCACCTTCAAGGACATCATTGAAAAAGGCTTAGCAACAGAGAAGGTCCTAATTGAGCAAGGCAAGCCAAGATTTTGGAATTAAAACAAGAACATAGTCAATGATGGTGTTGTTGATGCCAATACAGTATGACCCAAAATCATTTTTTTTCTGGATCAAGCTCTACAAATAATCAAGTGAATACTCAAACAACTTCAAAACCATGAAGGAAATATGCCCCATTGGGAGAACCACTTGAGTCAGCTTTCAAGAAGCTAGTGACAAACAAAATAATAACAATTCCAGATATGCCTCCGTATGAGCCAAAGGTCAAACCAAATTGGTGGAATGACGATGAATATTGTGAATATCACAAGAGCAAGGGACATAAAACATGTAATTGTCATCGGCTAAAAAACATTATACAAGATCTTATTGATAGAGGTGATATTGAGATCAAGGGACACTCATCCAATCAAGAACATGAAATGTTTAAAGAACCATTCCCAAAACATGACAAGGGAAAAGCCACAGATGAACAAATCAACTATACCAGACCATCCTATAACTATGATTCAACTGTTAATCACATTTCGATGTACAATTATGTCTCTACCATTATCATTAAGGACAAAACACCTGAAAATTCTTCCCAAAGACCCAAAGTTGTCCTAAAAGGCATTGGACCTTCTTCTAAATCTACCTCTAAATGTAATATCACAACCCGTTGAGGTAAGGTCGCTTTGCAGGGTGCTCCAGCTAAAACCACCGCTTCCTCATCGGCTAAACCTGAGTATGACCTAGTAGAACAGTTAGGGAAGACACCCATGCTTATCTCCATCCTTGAGCTTTTATGAATATCCCCTACACATAAATCCATCCTTGATAAAACTTTGAAAGACACCTCTGTACCCATTAATCTGAACGTGGACTAGTTTCAAGCCATGGTGGGATACCTTTTCATTCCACACTCTCTTACATTCACAAAAGCTGACGATGCCTCCGTGAGCCAACCACATAATGCACCTTTACACATTGAAGCCTTCCTGCACAAACATCAAATAAAATGAGTCTTCATAGATGGAGGAGTTGGTCTCAATATATCTACTTTGAACACAATAATACAATTAGGATATTTAGATAGACTTGTGAATGCTACAAAAAAAATTACCATCAAGGCATTTGATGATGAAGAGCATTCATCCAAAGGCATAGTCACCTTGCCTCTTAGAGTTGGGCCAATTACAAAAGATGTGGTTTGTCAAGTCCTAGACCTTGATCTCACATACAACATATTGCTAGGACATCCATGGATTCATGAGATGAGCGCAGTCCCATCTACATATCATCAATGTATCAAGCTCCCACACAATGGAGTTGAAGTGATCATCAAAGCTGACCCAAACCCATTCATATATTGCAACAATATGTGACCATGATCACAAATAACAATTCTAGTCAATCGAGAAGCTATTCCTTCATCGGGATATGTGGATCCAAAATCATTGAAAGCTTCTACATCAAAACAAACAGAGCTCAAAGAAAAAATCAAGATTAAAGACATGGGATGTGGTGAGTATATATTTCATGTTGATCAACTCCCACTATCCCCTAAGACATTTAGTCAACAAGAACAACCTACAAACAATTTACAAGGAATTGGGTGTGAAACACCTAGTGTTGTGGCTACTAAGTCTGAATGTAGTGGTACAAGCATCTCTTGATATCAATAGTCCTAAGAGTGGTTCCAGTGAAGAATCTAATGAGCATATCACAAGCCCTCTTGATAACTCACATAGCTTTACCATTTCATCCGCTCATTCCATTTTCACTCCTCTCCTAGACTTGGATCAACATGAATCAGAAAAGCCCTTACTAATTGGGGATCAAAAATCAAGCTTTGAAAAGAAAAATCCAAAAGTAAAAAATAAAGAAAAGTCCTTTAATCCAAAAAAAAATCAAAAGCTACTGAGAGGGGGGGGTTGAATCAATATGGGCAAAAAATTTCTCAACAACTTATCAGGTTAAAGCAATACCAACTGATTGTCACCATTATTGAACTTAACCTTGGCAATACCGGTTAAACACAGTAAGACATCAGATACCATAAACTGACAAGTCTGAACACTTTAAATACGATCAATACTTGATATCAACTTCATCCATAAACATATGCATGTGGTATACAATTAATACCATAACCTATAAACTCTACATGCATAATCTTTCAACCAAATAATTCATAAACATCATATGAAAAATGCATAACACATAACACATAGATTTTTCATGTGGAAACCCAAATGGAAAAAACCACGGTGGGGATGAATACCCACAGGCTTGTTTTTGAACTCTTTTGAAGCTCACCCTATTAGGGGCCTAGTCCGGTTAAAGACTTTACAATAAGGTTTTGCTAGGAACCGATCCTGTTAGAGATCACCCGGTTAAGGGATAGCTATATACCCTGTTAAAGGTTGAAACCCTGTTAAAGGTTACCTCGCTAGAGGATTTGAAAGACTCAACGATCTTGAGTCACCTAGTTACAGGTTTTACAATAAGCTTGTTAAAGCTACCTAGTAAAGGGATTTTCCAACTGTTGAAATGATTAGAAGACAACATGTAAAACTTTTGATCTGATAACAACACTACATGCCAAGGTAGATCCTTTTCATTTCCTCTACTCTACAATCACACTCTGCAGTTTTCCTCTTACTGGTCTGGCAAGTATCTCATCACTCGGATACACACACAACTTTTGCCAATAACTTTACAATAACAAACATCATCGACCTTATAGAAAATAGTCAGGTCGGTAGCATAAACCCTAAACCCTAAGCATCTTAGGTTTACAACACAGGCGGTCCAATCCGAACCGTCCAAACACATTGCATAGAGTATTACAATTTCAAACAGATCACAAGACAATCTGCATCGTTCATTCATCACCGCACATGGGAATCAGTAACCCATCACACTTTTTTCTCATACCACTAAGAAGAATGATCATTCCTGAGGTAGACTCCAAATGCAGTCGATCTTTTCATGAAAGATCCTCAAGAAAATCTTTCACGTGCACAAGGAAGACGTGGCACCTTGATCTTATTCACATCTCTTAGCTAATTCATCATAGAGTATCATCAATTGCATCGCATAAGCAATATTGCCAAACTAATAACCCTAGAGCTGAGACTACCAACCAGTAGTCATACTTAGTGAAACCCTGACATAGGTTCACTACATCTCTTCATGCCTCTTCATACTGATTCACTTACACTTATTGACATCAATGACAACATACATTATCATCATATCAACATTTTGGTTCATCATATGCTAATGATATCCAACAATATCAAAATCACAAGTGTCATGATACAATGATGTCAAAATCTTATGCCTGCAATCACCCGAAGGTATCTACATCATCATACAAAATGGTACAAAAACTGATACATAGGGATCCCTCTAAGGCTATGATGAACTCCCTCCCTCGGAGCCAACCAGTCACAATGAAGTCTGAGCCCTAGAAGGACCTACCCCAGGATCATCTCTCTTGCCTCTCTATCTGGTGGTGGTGGAGGACCCATGACCCCACCACTAGACACGTGTCTCCTGTCTCTCCCTCTAGTGGTCATCACAGTCTGTGATGGTCTCCGGAAGCTCCTAGCCCTCTAATCTGGTGGCACCACTCCATAGTACAGGTCTCTCTAGTAATCTATCTCCTCCCCTGCTCGCAGAACATAGGCGTATCTGACCCCTATGTCCTCTGCTGCCTGTCTCCCTACTCTTAGTATTGTCTTAGCCTTTGTATAGCGCTAAATAGCCTTATCCCTCTCTCCCTCAGTATCCCTCAGTTGTCTCCCTCTCTAGGTCCTAGATCTTATCTGCCTGTCCTTGGCAGATCTCCCTCAAGGATAGTAGCTCATCCTCCTCCTCTCCACCCTCACCCTGCCCCTATGGCTGCTCCTATCCATATCCCTATCCCTATACCTGTCTAGTAGCCTGTACCTATCTGGGAACCTTTGTTGCTGGCACCTATAATGGTAATCCACCTCTACCCCTCACTACATGAGCCTATCTCTCCTCTCCGCTCTCTCTCCTCTAAGACACTCTCCTCTTTGCCATTGTGCCCTGTCTCTGCCATCAGCCCCTGTCTCTGCCATCCCCACTATCATCTCCATCACCTCCACCATCTACCTCTATCGGCTCCCCTGGATCTATCAGCCGTGGAAAGGGATGATCTCCCCAATATCCAGTGTACTCTGCATCCATCCCTGCATCCTCTACATCTGCCCATATATCCTAAGGCATGGGAACCATCTCTACCATCTATGTCACAACTTGATCATAAGAAAGAAATGACCCCAAATGTACCTTATCTGTCACTATTCGTGCATACATCCCTAAACCCCATGGCATCCGCTGATCACTCCTGCTAGCACTGTCGATAGCGCCAATCCTGTCGTTGTCATGGTGTCCCACTCCACATGTCCTACCCTCATCTCTAGTCCTGGATCCTGAAACACTCATCTCAGTGCATCCCTATCTCCCTCTCGATCATAAGGAACCAACTCCCCATCGATCGGTATCCTCAATATCTTGTACACATCCTCTAAGGTGACTATCATCTCACCCATCAGCAAATGAAATGTGCATGTCTCTGAGTGCCATCTCTCAGCTAAAGCAATCAACAATCCCATGTTCGCCTAAAACTTGGGCACATACATAATATATTGTGATCCCATGGCCTCAACTAGTGCTCTATCCTCAAATGTCAGCTCTGGTAGTAAACTCTGAGTCGAAGGGAATCTCTCCCATGACTCCAGCATAGGTAGGTCCTCCTGCAGTCAAGCAAATCAACTGTGTCAATCCTAGTGGTACTCCCTATTCATCACAAAGTGTTTCTTCCTATCCTAGTGGTACTCCCTATTCATCACAAAGTGTTTCTTTCTATCCTAGTATCATTCCCTATTCATCACAAAGTGCTTCTTTTATCCTATCTTTAAGGAATCTACTTGAGTGTATCCTCTTGAGTAGATTATCCAATTATCAACGTATATTCTATCATAGAATTGTCAATTTCTTTGGTACTCTATGTTCATCACAAAGTGGCTTTCTCTATCCTACCCTAGGGCCTCTGCTTGAGTGAATCCTCTTAAGTGGTTTCCTTATTGGCAACATATGTTCTATCACAGAATTGTCAATCCTAGCCATATCTGCTATCCTAGTCTTCCCTAGAGGATCTGCTTGAGTGTATCCTCTCAGCAACTTATCCAATTGACAGCATATGTTTATCATAGAATTATCGATTTGTCCTTGAAGATGTAGATGCACCTATTCTACATAAATGCACCTAAAATGCACAGACGCGCTCGCATTTGACATAGGCGCTATTACAATCATAGACACGCCTAACACAAACACAGACGCGCCTAGTCTACCCAGATGCACCTGGCACCAACATAGATGCACCTTAGTATTTTTCCCCCCCGCTTGACATTTTTCTAGACCTACCTAAAGTGCATTTATTGCCCTATCTAACATGCATTTATGATAATAGTTAATACAACAAGGTACAAGGAGGTTTTGTGGTACTCACTGACTCTCCTGCATCTACTAACCTCTGATATCAGTGAATGTGATCGAATCTATGAACCAATGCCATCGCTGCTAACTGTTGACTTCTCTCTGCTCTCTTTGCACTCTGATCTCTTAGGTGTGTGGATGAAAATGAGGATGTTTTCCCTAGTATTCTATCTTATAGACTACCCTAGCCCTCGTCTCCCGAGTCAATCTTCTTTATCTTGTGACTCTGTCACTCTATCCTATCTGGTCAATCCATTCTAGCCTTTCTTTCTTATCGAGAGATTGTCTACGATCTTTTCAAATATTTTCATCCAATCTCTTGAGGGGGCATACCATTCCCATCTTGGGGCAACTTTGTATCAGTTCATATTATCTTCTTTGAAACAATGCGACAAACTGCATTGTCTCAAAGAGGGGCAAAATGTAGACACCTAAAATTGTCCTGTCTAATTAAATAAATATCTTATTTATTTAATTAATTCATTTATCCTCTTCTAGCCTTATTTCTCATTTAAATAAATACCTTTATTTATTTAAATTGTCCTTTCTCTTAAATTAAATAAATGCTTTTATTTATTTAATTGATCCCACTTCTTCTATTAATTAAATAAAGCTTTATTTATTTAATTAATTCATTAGCCTTTTCTACCCATGACACATGTCATTCATCTCTTAATTCCTACACTACCTACCCTCTCATTATTTTCTTATTTTCTCTACCTACCCTCTAATCTTAGCTGACCATTTATCTTTTACACCTCTCAATCTTATCCCTCCATTTCTTATAGTGTCTTCTATATAAGGAGATGCTTCCTTCATTATCAACCCTATTCAATTCAACTACTATTCAATCAATCCTTCCCAAGGATTCTAGAATTCAAACTTTTATATGCAATCAAGGCTACTTGCAACCACATTTCCATTCTTTGTTGAGCTCTTGTGCACACACAAAATATGAGAGCAAATATATCAAGAAAGATCAATGGAGATAGGAAGAATGGAGATTCAAATCCAATTGGACATGTGATGGTATAGTCTTTGTGATTTTATTTGATTTGCATTGTCTTAGGTAATCTTCATATATTATGGTGGATCTTTGTTGTTGTTAGGCTAGGGTTTTGTGGTTGAATCCATTTAGTCTTTCAATATTGTTATTCCATTCTTACCATAAACAATGAAAAATCCCCTGAGGTTCAAGATGTTGGAGGTTACGAAAGGATTAACATCGGTATTGAGGATGAACCTAAATATATCAATCTAGGAAAATGTTGTATGCATGTAGAAAAAAAGAAGTTCATTATTCTCTTGCTGGAGTTCAAGGATGTGTTCGCTTGGTGCTATGATGATCTAAAGAATTTAAAAGAGGGAAAATTCCAGCATCAAATTCCTCTGAAACCTAGAGTAAGTCCTTTTCGACAAAAGCTTAGAAGTTTCAATCCTAAAGTAGCTGAGGCCATATTTCAGAAAGTAGATAAAATGTTAGAGGCTAGGATTATATACCCCACCCATCATTCTACATGGATAGCTAATATTGTTCCTGTTAGGAAGAAAAATGGAGAAATAAGGATCTGTGTAGATTTTAGAAATCTGAATCAAGCTAGCCTAAAAGATAACTATCCATTACCAGCCATGGACCATATATTACAAATAGTTTTAGGTTCAGAGATGATGTCCATGCTCGATGGATTTTTTGGGTTAAAATCATATCAGTGTTCAGAAAGGTGATCAACATAAGATTGCCTTTATTACTCTCTAGGGTATGTTTGCTTATAACTGAATGCCATTGGTTTGATCAATGCAGGAGCGACATTTCAGCATGCTATGGATTTGTCTTTTGGTCATTTGAAGGATAAGATAATTTTTTGTGTATCTAGATGATTTAATAGTTTTCTCAAAAAGAAGGAAACATCACCTGAGGGATTTGAGACAAGTTTTATAGAGGTGTTGTGAGCATGGGGTGTCCTTAAACCCAAAAAAAGTCAATGTTTGGGGTGACAGAGGGTAAGTTGCTTGGCCATATTGTTTCTAAGGAAGGAGTAAATTTAAATCAAATTTCAATCAAATTATTCATTTTTAATTAAATGAATTTATGTCACACGTGTCCTAATGAATACATCTATACATGATAAATAATTTTAATAACTTACAAAAATTATGCATCTACATTTAAAAAATTAAAGATATACATGATCCTAATTGTGCATACATCCCCTTAAGACATTTACTTAGGTGTACTAAATAGTTCATACCACATCAAGTGGTTCAGAGCGCTCTTCAATAACACTTAATATTTTCTCATGATCTTCCTTATCTAGTCTCCACTTTTGAGACCCCCTGTGACGTGGAACTATATGAAGAATTAGGCCAACATAAATGAACAAGTGGCTATACTGATATACCTTGTTTTCAATTTGGTATTCAGTGAAATGAATCCCACGTTGAACAATTTTAACTTGTTTGAAATATGTCCCTTGCACTACAACTGAGCCTGCATACATGTATAAAAAATAAGAAATTGAAGATTTGTGTAAGTTGTGTATAAAAATTAAAATGTTCACATGTGCATTTAAAATAAACTAACTAATTTTAACGTTCAAATCAATTCAAACCTGTGGGAAAGGACATTCCATTGCTCATTTTAGATTTTGTTAACTTCTTTCTCTCTTCTATATAACGCAATAAATAATAACTAACACCTTCTATATTTCCATCTTCTTCTATGAGTGCAAAAATATCTCCTGCAATTCGAAATAAGTTATAAATTTAAAATGTTCTTGATTAAAAACTTATAATATTTGTACATGCACACAATTTTCTTAAAGGAAATATATATATAATAAATATGTATACCTTTTTTAATCAATCTCAAAATATGGTCATAATCAGCAGAAATCAAAGGAATTTCTTCAAAGACTTCGTCCTCATTTTCTTCGTATGTGTCAGTAACATCTAGTGGCACAAAATTCCACTCACCAATATATCCAAGCTCTTGGTTCTTGCATTTATCATAGTTTTCCAAAATGCAATTAGAACAAAAACATGAATAATCCCTAGTGTACAATGTCCATGGGCATTTATTTGTACTCATGACACAATGCAAAGATCTTGTCTTACCCATGCTCTTGCATCCATGCATTGATCTTATATCCACATCTGTGAAATGTACATGTGTACACGAACATACATATATATGGAATGGGCCTGTATGTTCCTAGTGATGAACCAGGATAATTAGATTGCACAAAGTGTTTCTTACACCATTCAAAAAACATCATGTGCATCATCTATACGATCTCTTGTATAATTTATTTGATGCTTTCTTAGAGAATGTTTGATACAAGCTCCCACACCATCATGTTCACCCTTTCCATGACCATTCTAAAAAAAACTCCATGTTGGCATAACTGATGGAGATGATGATGTACTGGTAAAGGTTGATATGAGGATATTGATGGACTGTTGGTGATGATATATTGATGGACTATTGGTGATGATATAATTGTGATATGATGCTTTATGATCATTTATTTGTGTTGTCATCGATGGCAACCATGTTTGTTTATGTTTGGTATATCATCTAAGTTATCTAAGCCTAACCGGTAATGGAATGTTTGCTAAGTTGATAGTGAACTAGTAAGCAGGAACAGAGAAGGAGATGGTTGCAGTAGAGATCCATGTTGAGTTGGGTGTTGTGGTTTGGAACGTATGCTTATGACATTATAATGAGTTTATGACAAGTACCACATCATGTTTGGAGAACCAGAATTCATGTTTGTAATTGACTATTGTATATTCAATATAGGGCTTGAGAACTAGTGACAAGATCTTTAACTGGTGATGTTTTATGGTTTAGCGGTAAATATTATCATGTTCATTACTTAGTGATGACATGTCACAAACTGTGTGTGATGATAAGATTGCATTTAAGCACGTACAAGGAGTGAATTTATTGGGAAACAATGAAGTTCTTAGCAAAATTTATTAAAGGGTTTGACAGCTTATCAGATCGATGTGCAATGATGTGTTATGATCATTCAACAATTGTAATTATCTTGAAATTTGTTGTAATGATCTATATGATGATATGTAATGATCTGTAATGATCTGAAATATAAATTCATTGTATCCTTTTGATGAGTTAGGGTTATGTAGCCGACCTAGTTGAAAAGTGTATTCAGGTCAAGTTTGTGAAGGTTTAGTGTGTCGGTTATCAGAGAAGAAGAGTGTGTTGAACCAAATTGTGATGTCTAGATGTGTGAAGTAGATTGGAGCTGAAATGGATCTATACTAGCAAGTAGAGAATGCATTGATCAAATCATTTACCTGTTGTTTCCTAACAATTGCAGCTATATTAAAATCCCTTAACCAGGTAGGTCCTAACAGGCCTGATCTTGTAAATCCCTTAACCGGGTGGCTCATTAATTTGGGTTTAAATCCTTTAGCAAGGCTACTCCTAACAGGGTAGATCTCCTAATAGGGTTGAGGTTAAAATCCCTTCACCGAGTGACTCCTAATAGGGTTTTCTCTTAACCGGGCATTATTATAAAGCTCCTAACCAGGCTAGACCTTTAACAAGGTGCATTTCGAAAGAGTGCAAATTTTGTGGGTACCAATTCCCAGTGTGGTTTTTACCATTTGGGTTTCCAAGGGAAAAATCTTTGTGTATAATGGTGGTTGATTTGTTTATCTATGGATTTGATATCATTACATTTCTTACATGTTGATGAACATAGGAATGAGTAGTTTGGTAAATCTGCTTTAGGTGACTGATTGAGTAGTTACCGATACTAGTTATGAACTATTTTTGAGAAGTGTTTTCAGATTGTTGAAAGATTGTAGTTTATTGTTATCACTGATTCACCCCTCCCCCCCTCTTAGTAAAAACTTGATCCTCACAATAAAAATTGCTATAAGAGCTTTAGGTCCTCTTTGTGTAGAAGCTTAACTGCTTGAGGTAAGATCTGAGAAGATGATGAAGAAGGAGGTTCCCAAACTCACTAAGGACAACTATAGAATATGGAGTGATAGAATGAAGATTTAAATCAAAGGTATGGTTGTTCAGTTCTGGCAACATGTTATTACTAAGTATGTGCCTCCTATCGGTTTTGTGACAACAGATCAACTTAAGGAGCAACAGGAAAGCATTCAAGCATTGGGAGCCATTGTAAGTACACTTTCTGATACTGAATATATTGATGTCCATGGTTTACAAACTACTTTTGAAGTTTGGGAGAAGTTATAATTAATCTATGGTGGTGATAAGCATGTGCAAAAGGCTAAAGAAGAAAGCCTTAGAGGAAAGTTTGATGATATGAGAATGATGGAAGAAGAAAATATCACTCAATATGGACAGAGGATAAAAGAAGTTGTCCGTGGAATTAAAAGTGCTAGTGGTACTATAAATGAAGACACTATGGTGATTAAAATGCTTAGAACCCTATTGCATGCCTAAGTTATTAGACCGTCTGCTATTCAAGAGTTGAGGTCAGTTAGTGTTGGGTCCATATACAATTTTCATTCCATATGCATCCCTGTATGAAGTCGTGCTTGTCTAGTTCATCGGTCAAGAACTTGCTTAAATTTTGCTCTTGTCATTCGGTCCTTGTTAGGTTTCACTGCATTGAACTTGAACTTGAACCTTTTTGGTTCAAGGTTCAAAGCTCAATAGGTGTTGTTTTGAGTGTCTTTCTTCTCCGTGCAACTTTAAGCTTTGCTAGTCTTGTCAGCATTTCGCATTCTTTGAACCTTGAACTTGAACCTTTTTGGTTCAAGGTTTAAGTTCAACATTCGTCATGTTAATGTCTTTTTGTGATGGTTGCGCAAGGCTCTGAGTTTTATGTGTAGGTTCTTTGGAAGGCGTGTGACTTGCCATGTGGTGATGGCCCAGACTTTCAGAACACGATAGATGGCCGCCGAGGGAAGGAATATTCTTTTTCTAATAATTTGAAATCTACCCTTTATGGAAAGTATGTGTGAAGATCAGCTATGTCAGAAGAGAAGTGACTTAACAGTTAAGGTGTACCTCAGTGTAATCATTTCAAAGTAACTTCACATGAACAAAGAGTAATGAAGGCAGCTTTAGTAATGATGGGTAATATTTTCTCCACTTTAAAACTGATTAGTTGTCTCATCGGAATTATTATTTTCATGAGAAGATTTTGAGAAGGAGTTTTCAGAGCAGGAAAATTAGGCAGCGATAGAGGGTTACAGAGAGCAGAGGAAGGTATGCTCAACAATTTTCTAAATTGCTGCAGTTTGTTTTAAAAGATTTGGGTGTTCTTTAGCTGCTTGTTTTTGTTTTCAATTTCCTTCTTCACCTGGGATTGATTTGGGGAAAATCATGAACCAAAATATGAGGCTTGTTTTACCCAAATTGGTGAGCTCGTCTTCCCTTGTAAGCTCTTTACTGGAGTTGGGTGACACAGCCCTGGTTCAATTAGATTTAGAGGTTTTTTTGGAGAGAGTAAAGAATTCAACCGCAGACATGATGAAAGATGTGGCTCAGAGCAGATTATTAGAAGTCGCCGCCTTCCCCACAGTTGCTCCCTGCCCAAAGTTAGTCTTAGAATGCATGAATCATTATGACAAGGGTAATAGGTGCATAAGGAGAAATGATGGTGAAGTCTTGTTGTCTATTGATAGATAGATGGTAATGGCAGCTATGGGTATTCCACACCGGGAACCCTATGAAGACTGGACCATTGCTAAATCTTACGGGATCTTCTCTGAGAAGAAGCAATATTATAGAACAGTGATTGCCCGGAATTGGCTTGTAAAACTCCAAAAAGGGGGCTCAAGGTTATCGAGACCTTTAACTCATGAACATTTAATTCCAGCAATCCAGGATTTAGTCATACTACTGAGCAGGGTGAAGGGTAATTCTCACTCTTTTTACTGGGAAGACTAGATGTATTTCTTCATCCAGGTTACTCTGGATAGAAATCGGTTCATTGATTGGGGAACTGTTATTACAGAAAGATTACATGAGGGTTTGAGTAATTATCTTGGAATGTCCAATTTTTATATGTCATCCTATCTTCTATACATGCTTGTCTGTGTTAGAGAGTGGTCAGAGTTGTCACATGTAAAATGGGTTCAAGGCATGAGGATTTATGATTATCATCCTAGTTTAACTTTGAAAGGGCATGTTGATGATTATCTTTGTTGGAATGATGTTTTTGCTGGAAGGTTGACCTTTGAGTTACAGGGAAATTTGCATAGAAGAATGTCCGTAGAAGCAGTTGAACTCGTCAACATATATGGCAGTTTCTTCATACAGTTCAGCCATTTCACTTATTTAAGAGTTGGAGGATTTAAGGGTGAACCCTTTAGACTTCCTAGGTATGTCTCAGACTCTTCCATATTGATCAAAGTATCTAGACAGCTTGCTTACATTGCCAAAGATTATGGTGAGGACTCCGACACAAGCGGGATTTTCCCCATTAATTTAGAAAATTATAGTTGTAGATCAGTTTCCAATGCATTGAACCTTGAACTTGAATTTAAAAGGTTCCATTTGAAGTCCTTTGTAAAGAGGGATAACTTTGACAGTAGGGGTTTTATTGCTCAGTATGTAAAGAAAGCGGTACCTGATTAGCATGTTTCTCAATTGGAAGATTATTGGGACAGTTGTCGGGATGAATTTGAAGTATGGAGAAGGAGTTGGTCAAGACTAACTTTGAAGCAAATTCATGATATGAAGTTACCCATGGATATCTCAGGTATCACCAGCTATGATGAGGACACACTTGACTCTGAGTTTATGAAGCGGGTTCATGATGAACCTCTTCCGGAAATAGATTGGAACAAGAAGATGGGCGACAGTGTTCAGACATGCACTTTCGGTATAATCTGAAAGACAGAAAATTGGCTTAGTGGTCACCATTTTCATCTAGCATGAGCCACCAGCTCAAGAAGCAAAAATGGGAAGAGGAGTACTGCAAATAAAATTTTTGTTGTGACTAACATTCCCGTTTCTAATGCAGGAAAAGCATAGGGAAGGATTAAGGAGGAGAAATTTAACATCGGGGTTGAGCTTTCTGTTGCTGGTCGAGTTACCAAATCAAGATCTAAGAAGGGTTTCAAACCGCTGGTTTCTCACCTCATTCTAGATCTGGACCCAGAGGAAACACCAAGCAAGATGACATCCCCTGTTTCTGAAGTGGACAAGCTTTCAATTGACATAGACATTATTTTTCAAGACTCAGGAACAATTGAGATCTAGTCTCATATAGACCATACCACGCCTCCCTCCTCAGCAGGGCTTCCATCCATGCCTTCAAAAGAGCTAACCCTAGCACCAAAATGGTTAAATGATTCTATCACCAGGAAAAGGAATGTAGTTCTGATTTCAATATCAATGGAGGATGTCGTAAGTAAATGTCTGGGAAGGTCTACAAAGCCCAAAAAGTTAAAAACAGAGGCAATGATTGACTTTGATGAAAATATGAAGCATTGGACTACATATATTGCTAGACCCAAGCCTAACAAAGATGTTGCTATGGCTTCAAAGGCAGATTATGTTGTTGAACGAATAGATTTGGGAATCGAAACCAGAGCCGTGGATGTTAAGCACTTGGAGACTTCCACCAAATGAATCATCTCCCGTACCTGGAAGGATGAGAGGGACAAAGCTGAGTTGAAACAAAGTTTAACACAAATGGCTCAATATATCCATGCTTTATAGAATAGCTCGTTGCCATTATCCCAACATTCAGGCCCTTTTAGTCCAAAGTCACCTAGCAATCAAAAATTCCTGGATGAGGTTCAATGGAATAGGATGATCACCGAAGTTTTCTTAGAATGGCTCACCACAATCATGTGCCAGGCAACCAATTACATAAATGACTTGGTCCAGATTTTTAAGGATGCTAATGAGGTTACCAAAGCCTTAGATTCTGACTTGGTCTCATGGTAGAAGGAGAAGTCTAAATGGGTTGTGATTTCGAAGCAGATGCAGGATATTCAACGTTATGGGCTAATGAACTTTCTAGCTGAAAACCAAGTGTCGGGTTTGAATGAAGATGTCATTTTCATTTGTAAGGAGAGTATTGAGTGGAGCAATCAGATTATTGAGTAGGGTTATAACGAGTCATCCAACCTGTGTGGTGAATTAATAGCCTTGAGGGCAACCATGCAGAAGGACTTACGCTGTGTGGATGTTCAACTACTTAAGGAAGATGGTGAAACTCTGGAGGACACCACGGAGATGATTAACTAGTTCGACAGCCACATCAGATAGATCAAGACAGAGAAATCCTTGTCTATGGAAGATTTTACAAGGATCTCTAAGGTGGAATCAATGCTCACCGTTTGCCTTGATCATCTGGATTCTCACAGAGATAAAGTGCAAATGGTGAAGAGGAAGAAGGAGCTCTAGAAACAGAGGGTTATTCATATCAGTTTGCCGCACATAACGGTAATCCAAGAGTTTTCAAAAGTACACCAAGAGTGGAGCACGGCCAAGGCGGTGATGGTGTCTGTTCAAGACACTAACCTGAGCGATCACACCGAAATAGAGCAGACTACATGACTAGCGTTGTTGGCAGTTGTTTGCCAGCAAGCCTAGTTATTTTCTTTAAAATTCAGTTATTGCAGTTAGGGTTGATTTCCATTAACTCTTATGAGTTAATTTTACTTTGGTTTAAAAGACTATTGCGTTTGGTGACCTATAAGTATCTGATGTAATAACTTTGAATGGGTTCGCTAAGTTTTTGAAAAAGACTATCTTTAAAACTAGCTAAATACGTTTTTTTTTTGTGTATGAAGGAAGTTGAGGATCATCTGTGAATGTGAATCTTTTTAACAGCTATTTTCAATCTCAAATTTGTGTGTTTGATTTCAAAGTTTTATTTCTGTGTAAGTCTATTTTGAAGAAGGGGCTGTTATACTTTCTATACGTGCAGAAAACTATTGGCTAAGCTCATCTCTGAAGGCTTTTTCATTTTGTTTTAGTGACCATATGAAGTCAGTCGGCTTTATATAAAAGGTTATATATGAATCAATACTTGCATTCATTTTGTATTGACTGGTGTATGCAATTGCCTTTAAGTGCTTTCTGGTGAAAAGCATTCCATTGATTGTATGTAATTTGGAGCTGAATGAATATTTACTAGAGGGAGTTGTACCTAAATTCAAAGGTTAATCAATTAAATGATTTCCCAACTGATTGGTAGAAGAATTTGTCTTCTTTCTTGTGTTTCACACTACTATAATTTAATTAGATAATGAAAGACAAATCTGTTTACCAACAGTTAGTAATGATAAGGTTACTGTTGATTCTTTGATTAGCAATCTCACTGCTTTTGAGTTGAATAGTTTTGATAACAGTGTACCTAAGACAAAATCTGCTTTCAAAGCATCTGTATCTAGTGTACTTGTGAGAAAAGGGAAAGATGTTTGTCATAGTCATGAATGCAGGTCAAGTCATCATGGTGGTAGTAAAGCTGATATGAAAGATGAAGATAATCTGATGGAGTCTAAAGATCTATTAGCAAAAATACTTCCTAGAGGCACTGGTAAGTACAAAGGAAAGCTTCCTCTTAAGTGTTTCTCTTGTAACAAGATAAGATATATTGCTACACATTATCCTAATAGTGATCAAAAAGAAAAGTTTAGAAAATATAAGGGAAAAGGAAAGAAACAATGTTATATTGCAGTGGATGAAGGTGCTACTGATGAGGAATCTGAGGATGAAGACAATGATGAGATTTTTTTTGTTCTTGTTAAGGAAGATTTGTCTAATAAGAAGGCTTTAGTATCTCACATTGACAACAATGATGAATGGATTATTGATAGTGGTTGCTCACACCACATGACTAGTGATAAGAAAAATTTTATTTCTCTTGAATAATTTGATGGTGGTGTAGTAAGCTTTGGGAACAATTCACCTTGTATGGTAAAAGGTAAAGGTTCTACCTCTTTGAATGGTAAAAGTAATGTTGATGATGTACATTGGGTTGAAGGTTTGAAACATAACTTGTTGAGTGTTGGTTAGTTGAATGACAAAGGTTATCATCTTGAGTTTAAGAATGTAGTGTGCGAGATCTTAGGATGCAGACGAGAATTGATTGCTACCAGTAAATAAACCAAAGGTAACTTATTCCATCTAAATGCTAGTGTAAACAGTTGTTTGGTTTCTAAGGTTAAAGATAGTTGGTTATGGCATAGAAGGTTTTGTCATGTGAACTTTGATAATGTGGTTAAGGTCAGCAAGTCAACTATGGTGAGAGGTATGCGACAACTTGTTAAACCAGACAATGTGATGTGTAAAGAATGTCAGTTGGGTAAGATGACTACATCTTCTTTTATGAGCAAATTTTTTTCTTCTGAGCATATTCTAGATTTGGTGCACACTAACTTATGTGGTCCTATGAGAACTAGAAGTTTTTATGGTGACAAGTATTTCATTTTATTTATTGAAGATTTTTCTAGAATGATGTAGGTTACTTTTCTAAAGGAAAAGTCGGAAGCTTTCAGAAAGTTCAAGGCATTCAAGGACTTAGTAGAAAAGGAAACTGGTAAGAATCTTAAGTGCCTGAGATCTGACCGGGGTGGAGAGTTTACGTCAGATGAGTTTGTGAGATATTGTGATGAAAATGGAATAAAGAGGTAGTTATTTGCTCCAAGGACACCAAAACCAAATGGAATTGTAGAAAGGAGAAACAGAACCATTGTTGAAGCAACAAGGACTATGCTGATACAGGGAGATGTACCTAAGATGTTTTGGAGAGAATCAGTCAACACTGCAGTATACACATTGAACCGGGTATTGGTGAAGAAAGTTAATGACAAGACACCCTATGAGTTATGGTATGGTAGAACTCCTAATGTTAGTTATTTCAAAGTCTTTGGTAGTAGGTGTTTTATAAAGAGAAATGATTATACTGGTAAATTTGACCCTAAAAGTGATGAAGGGACATTTCTTGGCTACTCTACTAAAGAAAAGCTTTCATGTATTTCAATAAAAGAACAAAGAAGATTATGGAAAGCATCACTGTAAAAGTTGATGAATATCTGATGAATCTAATGATACTAGCAAATCTGATCTAGTAGATGATGAACAAAAACTTGTTATTATTGAACCAGAAGAGCGGAAAGATGTTGAGCAGAACAGTGCAGAGGAAGATTGTCAATCGGTAGATGAAGAAGATGAAGATGAAGAACAAGAAGAGGTTATTGCACCGGAACAGGTTATACCTAGGTATGTAAGGTTAAATCCTTCTGAAGACTAGATAATAGGTGACAAGAATGATGGAGTGCAGACTAGAAGAAAAATCAGAGAAAGCTCTTATTTGGTTTCCACAGTTGAATCAAAGACAGCTAGAGAAGCTCTTAAGGATGATGATTGGTTAAAGAAAATGAATGAAGAGCTTGATCAGATTGAGAAAAACAACACTTGGTAACTTGTTCCTAGACCTGATGAAAAAAATGTGATTGATACAAAGTGGTTATTTTGAAATAATCTGAATGAAGATGGTGAAGTGGTTAGAAACAAGGTAAGACTAGTTTGCAAAGGGTATGCACAAGAAGAAGTTGAAGATTATGGAGAGACCTTTGCACCAGTTTCTAGGGTTGAAGGAGTTAGAATGCTAATTGCATTTGCAACATTTAAAGGTTTTAAAGTTTACCAAATAGATGTAAAGTCAACATTTCTAAATGGTATTCTTGAAGAAGAGGTGTATATTAAACAACCAGATGGGTTTGCATTGTCAGAAGATAAGGATATGGTATGCAAACTACATAAAGCATTATATGGATTAAAGCAAGCACCAAGCGCATGGTTTGAAATACTTCATGCATATCTGATAAAGATAGGATTTTCAGAGAACCAGTGAGGACAACAATATTTATTTGAAGACTGAAGGAGACAAGATGTTGATTATAGAAGTATTTGTTGATGATATCATATTTAGAGGAAATGATGATATGAGTCTGAATTTTACAAATGAGATGAAGGAAAAGTTTGAGATGTATCTAATAGGTGAGATAAAAAATTTCATTGGTTTGTAGGTCCAACAACTAGAAGGTGGAACTTTTATCAATCAGTCTAAGTATGTGAAGGAAGTGTTTAAGAAATTGGGAATGGAAGATGTAAACCGGTTCGAACACCTATGGTTATAGGTTACAGATTTTCAAAAGAAGATGATTCACCCTTATTGGATGAGGAGGAATATAGATCTATGATTGGGAAACTTCATTATGTTTTTCATAGTAGACTGGATATTGCCCATGCAGTTGGTTTAGTAACAAGATTTCAGAAGAGCCCTAAGCAGACACATATGATAGCTGGCAAAGAGAATATTCAGATATCTTAGAGGGACAGTTGATTATGGATTATGGTATCCATCCAGAGGGAATTTTTCTTTGTAGGTATTCATTGATGCTGATTGGGCAGGTAATGTAGATGACCGAAAGAGCACAACCGATGGTGCATTCTTTCTAGGAGAAAGACTGGTATCTTGAACCAATAAGAAACAAACTTGTATTTCTCAGTCTACAACAAAAGCAAAGTATGTAGCCGCATCCATGAATTGTACACAAGATATATGGATGAGACATGTATTGGAAGGATTCAAGTAGGATATGACAAAACCGGTGATCATACATTGTGATAACACTAGTGCTATAAACATTTCAAAGAACCCAGTACTGCATGCTAGGACTAAACATATTGAATTGAAGTATTACTTTCTGAGAGAAAGAGTACATGAAAAGAAAGTGAGATTGGATCATGTGTCAAGTAAGGAGCAGTTGGCTGACATATTTACTAAGCCATTACCTAAGGCTACCTTTGAATATCTCAGAGGCAAGTTAGAGGTTATACCCCTATCCAAGGTCAACTAAGAAAATGTGGAAGCATAAATCCAATGGACTTCTTGAATATCTTTCACTATGGATTGATGAGAAGAGGTCTACTCCTCAGGAGGAGCGGTAGAGATGAAGCAGCCAAAAAAAGATAGAAGATGCCTTTGCACCTTTGGCATTGTTGTCAAAGGGGAAGAAGAACAATGATAGGGAGAAGTAATGCAAAGTTGGAGAAGATCAAGTGAAGCTCAGATCAGTACAGCATGGCATGATGACTTCCTGATATTTGTCATCAGTTGATTGTTTTAGTTGTTGTATTATTTTAGTGTTTCCATCAATGCCAAAGGAGGAGATTGTTGGCATAACTAATGGAGATGATGATGTATCGGTAAAAGTTGATATGAGAATATTGATGAACTGTTAATGATGATATATTGATGGATTGTTGGTGATGATATAATTGTGATATGATTATTTATGAACAGTTATTTATATTGTCATTGATGGCAACCATGTTTGTTTATGTTTGGTATATCATCTATGTTATCTAAGCCTAACCGGTAATGGAATGTTTTTTAAGTTGACAGTGAACCGGTAAGAAGGAACAAAGAAGGAGATGGTTGTGGTAGAGATCCGTGTTGAGTTAGGCATTGCAATTTGGAATGTATTCTTATGACATTATAATGAGTCTATGATAGGTACCGCATCATGTTTGGAGAACCAAAAGTCATGTTTGCAATTGACTATTATGTATTCAATATAGGGTTTGAGAATTGGTGATGTTTTATGGTTTGGTGGTAAATCTTATCATGTTCATTACTTAGTGATGACGTGTCAAAAATTGTGTGTGATGATAAGATTGCATTTAATCGCGTACAAGGAGTGAATTTCTTGGGAAACAATGAAGTGCTTAGTAGAATGTGTTAAACCATTTGACAACTTATCAGATCGATGTGTGGTTATGTGTTATGATCATTCAAAGACTGTAATTATCTTGAAATTTGTTGTAATGATTTGTATGATGATTTTGTTAGGCCCAATATGGAAAGCTAATGTACTGAGAGGGGAGGGGTGAATCAGTACTTCAAATCCTTTTATCAACAATATTTTTACTGTTATGCATAAACCAAAAACTATTGTAACATAACATAAAGCTAAAACAAATAGATAACAATCATACATGATTCACTCCATAACACATATATTTTGGTTACACAGAAACTCTTGGTTAGAGAGAAAAACTGCAGTGGGGATGGCACCCACAACTTCACTACTGCAATAATAAAGAGTGCTTGGTTAGAGCTACATGTTCAGCTATTTTTGATAGCTTACCCTATTAGGAGTATCAAGATCTATTAGATCTACCTTGCTAAAGGATTTTACAAAACTTAAACTAAATGTTGCACCCAGTTAGAGGCTTTACAATTTATAGACTTAGTCAGAGTCTTTTACCCTGTTAAAGGTTTCTCTTACAACTTTAAAATATTTCAAAATATTTGCAACTTTACTTATAGAATGTTATAGTAGACTCTATGTGCTCAAAATAAGATTACCTTGCTTATAGCATACCTCGGTAACCCATAAAGTAACTCGATAAACCCTTCTATTTACTCTGTTCTTTGACTGTTATCTGAAATCCTTCTTGGTGACCTCTGTTTCTCTGTAACAGTCATAACACTTAGTGCTTCCTTATGTATCACACATATCTTGCTTCATACACCTCTGTATATATCTATCTATCACCCTTTTATCCTTAATCCATGCTGTATAAATAGATCTCTTATGTCGGTGATCTGATTCATTGCTTCGATCTTACAAACATGATTTATCGAATGAATAACTATATAAAATATTTCATTGGTTAGATGACCTCAAAATCATATACAATCCTTAAGTGCAATTTCCAATGTGATAACGGTTTTATGTTCCTTGATCTTGTAACATGTTTTCCCATGTGTGTCTAGATTCAATGAATCTAGTAAAATGTTTCACTCGGTGTATCATTATTTTTGCTCGATAGACATGGAATGATACTCGGTAGACAGCTCGATGCATACTGGGCTCTGTGACTACTTTCTTCTATAATCGATTGTTCTGTGCATACCGACTGAATGTTTCGATAGTAGTAACCGACTAGAGTATATAGAATGACTTTGGATATAAAACTAATGGCAACCTGATAAGTAGTAATAATCTCCCCTTGAGATGTTTGACAAAACTACTTTCAAAGTCATAACTCAAAATTCTATATACTTACAAAATTTGACTAAACAGATAGTCTATACATTAGTCAATGAAATAGTATATTTAGATATACTCCCCTTACCAATATACTATACAAAACTCTGATTTTGCATGCTCGGTGATCAATGTTCTATCATAACTGCTCTGTTCTTTGTTCCCTGTCAAAATTGACTCTGCATTTGAATACTCTGTTTTGCTCAGTATATACTCCCCCTGTATTCTACATTCCCGTGTATACTTTGATATGATACTCACTCCCTCTTTTTGAAAAACATCAAAACTTATTTACCATTCGATGGTGGCAACTGGTCAAAAATGGATTTATACTTTGTCCTTACATCAGTAAGGGTGGCAGAGAGGGCATCCTTAACACTCCATGAGTGAATTCTGCGCTTGAATGTCAGCTAATAGTGAAATGAGTCCATCTAAGGTGCTTCCCTCTTGTTGAGTGAATAGGGAGGTAGCTTTGTTGATCTGCTCTTGGATGGATGAAAGATGAGGAAGGAATAATGTTTGAAGTGTCATTATGTCCATCCTTATCTTGTGTTCTTCATTCCTTAGTTCCAATTGTTGAGCCATGAGTTGTTGTAGCTTGGTATAAAAATTCTGAATGGAATGTGGCTCAGTGGTCAACTTATTAGAGAGATCGGTGATCTCTTTCTCAATTTGTTTTGTTTTATTCTTGATGTCCATAATGAATAGAGACAATGTACAGAGTTTCTAAAATAAATAAAGAATGTGCTTGAGTTGAGGGGACAACTCAGCAATAAATTTGACAAGTTTAACTTTGCTAATGGCAATAGCTTTCTGTACCTCTTCAATCATTTTTGCAGTGAGCTCCTTGTCTTTTAACTTGCTCAAATATTTAGATGCATCTACTCCAGATGTCTCTATCTTGGTTAGGAATTCATCCAGTTGAATGTGGATGGTTACATCTTTGGTTACTGTAGCTTCAGGTAGCATATCAGTTAAGAGTACTTTCACCTTCTGAAGTACTTTATTTTTCTTTTGAATAGCCATTTGCTTCTCCTGTTCAGCTTTGGATTTGCATAGTTCACCGAATTCAATGAGTGCTTGCCCTTTTAATTTCGATATATCAACATTGGGAAACACTATTGGTTTTGACCAATCTAATTTGAAACTATGCTTTTTCATCTTCTTTTCTTTGCCTTTCATCGGTTGGACTAAAGCAATGGCTTGTGAGGCTTGTTGACCCTCGGTAGGTTGCTCGGTAGAGGCAACACTTTGGTCGGTTTCTTTAGCCTCTGTAGTGTCCTTTGGTGTCTCTGAGCTTGGTGTCTCGGTTGCAACATTTTCAATGCTGGAAGGAGCTTGAGAGGTCTATTCTTGAGAAGTAGCTTCTCCTGCTATTGATTTGTGACCTTTTGTGCCTTGCTCCATATCCTTAGGGGCCTCAGTTAAAATAGGTTGATTGACTAGAGGATAGGGCTGAACTTGTTCCAAAACTGATTCATTGGATACAAGTTGGGCATAAGCATTTCCTTCTATCATTTCCTATTTCGGTGCCTCTGTATCCATGATATCTTCATCTACTTGTATGGTGTCAGCAGGGTCCTGCTCAGTGATATCATGATCTTGCTTGGTGACATCAACTATTTCAACTTCAGCTTGCTCACCAGCATTCTTGATTCAAAATATTTCTTGCCATTTTTCCTTGGTCTCATTCTCTATATCCAAGTAAAGGCCATTCTTCAATTTCAAAGCTCTTTGCTTGACTAGGAATTTTGTGTGGCAATTTGTCAGATGTTGGGTGATCTCATCTACCGACATGTCTGGGAAAAGATGTACCAGACTTCTTTCTCTAATCTGCTTTTCTGAGTCCATTGCATATTTCCACCTGTTGTCAATATGCAAATATAATTCATTTGGAAGAGATTTACATACTTCCAATGGGACCAATTGGAATTTCAATAGTGTGCAGATGACCGCTTCTTCTATTTGTCTCTTTTCATCATCAGATCTGGATTCATAGTTTACATATCTGAGTGATCCAAATCCACCATATTTCTACAAATTAGCACAGAAATTTTCAACACTATGTACATTTACCTTCTTGCTCTTAACAATCTGAAATTTACTTGCATCTTCATATTCAGTGTCACTAGACTCTTTGGTCAAAATGAGTCTCCGAGTAGATTTCTTGTAAGTTTTTGTTACCTTGGGTGCAGCAACACTCTTTGTTTTCTTACTCGGTGAAGCTGCAGATGCTTTTGTGTTATGTCGCTTTGCTGGAGGAGTCAGTGATACCTTTGATGTATCTTGTTTCTTTCTTTTCAACACTTTTTCCTTAGGCAATTCGGTGCTCAGTGTTATAGCTACCTCTTGGGCTTCAGATTCCTCTTCGATAATGGCTATAGTGCCTTTTATAGGTGTGGAGGAAGAATCTTCTCCAAATTTCTCCGTTAATGTCTTTATCATCTTTGTTGCCTTCCTTGTAGCTTTGGGTACTACAATGCTCATTTTTACTTTTTCCTTCACTTCTTCATATGTTCCATACCTCAACTCGGTAGCATGCCTTGGTAATGTAAGAAATGCATCTATCTGTTGTTGAGTGATGTCAAAATCAATCTCGTAACCTATAGGTGGAAAAGATTGAGTTCTTGGTTCCACATCATTCACATAACAGTAATCAGTGTCCACTTCAAAACATATGTCATCCTTGTATTTCTCCACTAGCTTGGGTGGAATCCGGTACCTGTTATGCATCCTTTCCTGAAACTTGCTAAAGTAATCATCCATAATATCATTAAAGTTATCACCTAGCTTCTTGATGAAGTCATTGATTTGATGGGTGATTGGTCGGTGTAGTTCCCAAACAACTTTACCGACTGATGGAAAGAATTTTTCAAAATAGAAAAACATGCATATTAACAGTGATCCAAACTTTATTGTATTGGTCGAATTGTTCTTCTTTGGCTTCCTTATGGTGTTCATATTCTCAAATAGGTTTTTCAGCAATACCTCACATAAATCAATTTTCATGCCTTTCTTCACAATTTTATATGCTAAGTCTACTGCTACACAAGGTACAATGTTTTCCCTTGCTGATTGGAAGAAACAATAGCCTATTACTCTAATGGAAAACTTTAGCTCTGCATCAGTGACATTATTCAATTCCAGTCCCCTGCAATCAGATTCTACTCTGGTTAA
The DNA here is from genome assembly GCF_030272615.1 of Cryptomeria japonica. NCBI lineage: Eukaryota > Viridiplantae > Streptophyta > Pinopsida > Cupressales > Cupressaceae > Cryptomeria > Cryptomeria japonica. The sequence continues at coordinate 664,257,769 of NC_081406.1, read as the reverse complement.
ACTGATCAATTCCTTTTATGATATCATTTTCTGAGCTCAGGCATGATCATAAATAGGGTAACCGGTGATCAAATGAATGATTTCCTTGGTGATCTTAAATGGTTTCTCTTCTAGCCACATGAAGTCATCATGAACTTTGCTCAGAACAAACTTGACCCACTGGGGTTTGAAGACATGGGGATAGGTTAGGGCTTCAGTCAATCCCTTGATCTTAATGTGCTCATACTTGCTATCCATTTTACCATCAATGCACAATTCATCATATGTGTCTTTGATTTCAACATGACCTAGTTCTTCAACTCGACATTTAGTGAAGAATCTCACATCCTCGACTAATAAAACTCTATCCGGGATGAGTGAAAATGCGGTTTTGTCATCCGGTTCAGATGCAATTTTGGGAGTTAAAGAGTATTTTAGTGAGGGCTTTTCGATGTTCTCAACAACAATGGGATTCTGGATCTTAGGTGCCATTGCAGATTTCAGATAAGAATTAACATAAGATCCTTAGGGTTTGAAGATTTTCAAATGGCAGACGCTTCACACTTAGCAAATAATAACAACTTGATATGATCGATAAACCAGCTTAACAATGCATTGAGATTGATGTAAATGCCTTGAATTTTTCTTTGGAGGAGGTTTGATCGCCTTTGATTCGCTTTGCTCTACTCTCTTGAAAACTTAGTGAGTGAAAAATGACTACGTAAATGCTTTAAGTATACAATATACCTTATCAGGATCTGTAAAGGTTAGGTCAAAAACATTAAATGCACTCAGTTCCACTAAACTTTCTTTCCTTTTTGCGCTTTAACCGAGTAACCAGACTTTCTTCATTTACCGACTTGACAGGCTTCCTGTATAGTGCTCCAAAAGACTTTGATAGAATTTCAAACTTTCTAATGCATCTTTAACTATGCAGATTTTGAATTAAGTGCATGATAAAATAGGAACTGTTAAGATTTGACCTTTGAGATAATGCAATCCCTTCATACCTTTACCGATTAATTAGGAATAGGTGCACCTAACTCGATAGGTAAGGTGCTTTCTTCATTTGACACAATTTCCTTCTTTTTCTAAATCATCTGTAATTTGTCTTTTATTTCTTCAGTGTCTCCTCTAGGTTGGTCTCTACAATCTCTAGCCAAGTGTCCAACTTTGTGACAATGAAAACATGCCATACCAGGATTTTTCCATGATCTTCGGTTGTTCATTCTAAACCTTATAAAGCAGTTGGCACTTATATGTCCATATCTTCCACAACATTCACATCATATCCTTGTGTTGTAATCCCATGGTACTATAGAATACTGTTGGTAAGGATCTTTGTGAGTTTGGTAACCTCTAGCATTTGCTCGATGTGCAGACCACATATAGTTCTTTTGCTTAAGCCAACACTTCTCGGTACTATGTCCATATCTATTGCAGTTTTTACAAAACCCTTTGAAATTTGCCTTCTTACAGTTGTTAACAGACTTTGTCCTATATTGGTTAAATGTGTGACCATATTTATTGCAATTGTAACAATAACCATTAGACTTAGTGACATTCGGTTGCTTACCTTTTCTGATTTGGCAGATGTTAGTAGTATGACCTTGATTTCCACAGTAGTTGCAAATAGGCTTCTTTCTTTTGATGTGCTTCTAGTTTCCAGCTTGCTTTGATGATTCTCCTCTCTCGGTTGTATGAATTCCCTTCTCGGTAGAGTCTTTTCCTTTGTAACCGAGTCCTGCTTCTTTGTTGGGTCTTCTTGTATTTAGTTGCTCATCCAACATCTTTGATGCTTCATAGCTCTTATTCAGTGTTTCCTTGGATTTCTTTTCTGTTTCAAGTTCATTGGTCAACCTTGATATTTCCAGTTTCAATGCTTGATTCTCATCATCCTTCAGATTTGCTTCATGATGTGTATAACCTAATTGATCTAACAGATTTTGTTGAATCCCAGTCAACCTTGTAATTTCTTCATTCTTTTCAGATACTAAAGCTTCAAGCTGTTATTTTTCTCTTTCTAGATCTCTTACTTTATCTTCAGTTGTCCTCAATGCATCAAGATTCTCAGTCATCTATGTGCTAAAATGTTCATGTCCTCTTTTCATTGCTTTTATCTGATCAGCCAGTGCTTTGTTCTTTTATTTTAGTTGTCCAATCATCTCTTCAGTTTCTTCAGATATACTATTCTCAGATGATGTTTCAATTTGTTCCACTAACTCTTGAGAGTCCTGCAAATCATCAGATAATCTTCTTCTAACTTTCAATGATTTTTGCATTTGTCTTTGCATGTCTGCAATCACTTAATTAGCATGATCCAAATCTTCTTGCAGATACACAATTCTCTGAGATTGTTTATAGCCTTCCATTGATAAGATCTTTCTCTTTAGGTTGTTAAACCTTTTTCCAAGATTCAAGCTCTGATACCAATTGTTAGGCTCAATATGGAAAGCTAATGTACTTTGAGGGGAGGGGTGACTCAGTACTTCAAATCCTTTTATCAACAATATTTTTACTATTATGCATAAACCAAAAATTGGTGTAACATAACATAAACCTAAAACAAATAGATAACAATCATACATGATTCACTCCATAACACATATATTTTGGTTACGCAGAAACTCTTGGTTAGAGAGAAAAACTGCGGTGGGGATGGCACCCACAACTTCACTACTGCAATAATAAAGAGTGCTCAGTTAGAGCTACATGTTCAGCTATTTCTGATAGCTTACCCTATTAGGAGTATCAAGATCTATTAGATCTACCTTGCTAAAGGATTTTACAAAACTTAAACTAAATGTTGCACCTGGTTAGAGGCTTTACAATTTATAGACTTAGTTAGAGTCTTTTACCCTGTTAAAGGTTTCTCTTACAACTTCAAAATATTTCAATAAAATCTTTACAAATATCTACAACTTTACATCTGGAATGTTATAGCAGATTCTATGTGCTCAAAATAAGATTACCTTGTGAAAGGAAATACAAGAGCAAGAAAAGGAAAATAAAATCCAAGAAAGTTTATGATGAAGTAATTGTTACCAAGAGAAAAGCAAAACCTTGGAGCATCACCCAAATGTGAAGAAGGAGGCACAAGAACTTTTGAAAGGGGAAAAGCAAAGAAAAACCCCTTGTGATATTATGAATGAGGCAATGCCTAAAATGAGAGAGAGAGAGAGAGAGAGAGAGCAAGAAGCTCTTTACAATATTGTCATTAAGAAGAAATGAGAGAGGAGACATCTCTTAAATAGAGATGAGGAGAGGAGTTACAAAGTAAATCCCAAATCTATGAATGCCACCATTCATAAAATGTGTGTGCCATGTGTCCACATCCTCTTATGGAGGAAATCTAATATTCCTTAATAAAGGAAAATAAAAGAAATGACTTGTCCTCACACATGTACTAGAGGACAAATTACATGTAGGAATTCCAAAGGAATATCCTAAACTAAATACAAATAAACCTAAGCTAAGTAAAGATTAAATATTCTAACACCCCCCCTTAAGCTTTACTTGGGGAGCTTACATCAAACCCTTCAATGGGTTGTAATCCAAGATTTTTACAATGAAATTGGAACTTTTCTTTACAAAGTGGCTTGGTCAAAATATCTGCAACTTGGTCTTCCCCCTTGCAATAGAGGAGTGAAACTTGCTTGTCTTCAATTTGTTCTCTAATAAAGTGGTGTTGGAGAGCAATGTGTTTTGTCCTTGCATGGAAAACTGGATTTTTAGCCAAGGCAATGGCACTTTGGTTGTCACAATACAATGGAGTTGGTTCGTGTTGAGGTAGACCCAAATCTTCAAGTAGTCTTCTAAGCCACAAGACTTCTTTGGAAGCATTAGTGCATCCTTTGTACTCAGCTTCAATGGATCCAAGAGAGGTAGATTGTTGCTTTTTACTATTCCAAGAAATTGCTCCTGAACCAACAAAAAAACAATAACCACAAGTAGATTTCCCATCATTGGGATCTCCACCTAGATCGGAATCAGTAAAACCTTTTAAAGTAAAATCAGAATTTGTATCATAAAACAAACCTACATTAATAGTCCCTTTAATATATCATAAAATTCTTTTAGCAACTTTAAAGTGTGTTTGTTGAGGTTTAGACATGAATCTTGAAACCAAACCAACACTATAAGCAATATCTGGCCTAGTAAGAGTTAAATAGTTCAAACTTCCAACTAATTGTCTATACAAGGTAGGATCAACAAGAGGAGTTTGCATATCAAGCATTAACCTAGTGCCTAATTCAATAGGAATTGAAACATGATGAGCATCATTCATTTTAAACTTATCTATGAGATCTTGAGCATATTTACTTTGAGATAAGAAAATTCCTTTAGAGGTTTGCCAAATTTGCATTCCTAAGAAATAATGTAGAAGACCTAGATCAGTCATTTGAAATTTTTGATTAAGTTGAAACTTAATATCAGAAATTAAAGTATTGGAACTTGAAGTAAGAATCAAATCATCTACATACAAGATAATAATTATAATATCATCTTCACTATGTTTAATATATAGGTTAGGATCATTTTTACTTCTAATAAAGCCTTGAGTAAGAAAGAATTCATTAATCTTTGAATACCACTCCCTAGGAGATTGCTTTAATCCATAAATTGATTTCTTTAATTTACAAACTAAGTGTGCATTACCTTCTTTAATAAAACCAGGAGGTTGAGACATATAAATTTCCTCATGTAAATCACCATTAAGAAAAGCACTTTTAACATCCATTTGGTGAATAGGCCAATTCATTCTAGAAGCTAAAGCAAGCACAAGTTTAATTGTAGGCATTTTAGCAACAGGAGCAAAAGTTTCAGTATAATCTAAGCCTTCAATTTGAAAAAAACCTCTAGCAACTAATCTAGCTTTAAATTTACTAACTTGATTATTAGCATTCAATTTGGTTTTATAAAGCCACTTGCAAGAAAAAAGATTTTTACCATGAGGCAAGCGAACCAAATCCCAAGTTTGGTTAGAAATTAGAGTATCATATTCTTCCTTCATTGCTTTTTGCCAATGTGGTTGATTTTTAGCTTGATCAAATGTTTTAGGATCATTAGAATTCATAATAGTAGTCATTAAAGCATAATTACAATAATTAACTCTTCTAGATTGAAGTCTATCCATTCTAGCTAAGTATTCATCACTATCTTGAATTAAAGATTTAAACCATTTAGGTCTTCTTTTAGAAGTAATGGATTCATCACTAGAAGAAGAGTCATGAGGAGTAGAGTTATTATTATCATCATCACTATCACTAGAAGGAATAGAAAGAGATGCATTAGGAGTAGGGTTAAGAGAAGGAGGTTGGTCCTCCACAAGCACAACTTTGGTTTGACCAAGTTCATCATCCTCCACTTTAGAACAATCATGAATACCTTTTTCTGCAATACAAACATCTCTTGCAACTTTTACCTTGTTAGTAATAGGATTGTAAACTCTATAACCTTTAGTATTTTCATCATAACCAACAAAAATAAAAGGAGAAGACTTAGCATCTAATTTTTTTCGTTTCTCCTTAGGTTTGTGAACATAAGCTATGGAACCAAAAATTCTTAAATTCTGCAAATTAGGCTTTCTACCAGACCAAGCTTCTTCAGGAGTTTTATCCTTTAAGGCTTTGGTAGGTGTTCTATTAATTAAATAAGTTGCACAAGCCATAGCTTCAGCCCAAAACTTGTAATCCATATTTTTAGCATGCAATAAACATCTAGCCATTTCAACAATTGTCCTATGCTTCCGTTCTGCCACACCATTTTGTTGTGGTGTATAAGGAACGGTAAGCTCATGTTTAATTCCAAAAGATTTCAAATAAGCATTAAATGCATTATTGACATATTCTCTTCCATTGTCAGTACGAAGAATCTTAATTTTAGAACCAGATTGCCTTTCTACAAACATATGAAATTCAGTAAACACATCAAGCACTTGATCCTTACTATGAAGGAAATATATCCATGTTCTCCTTGAAAAATCATCAACAAAGGTAAGTGCATACCTTGAACCTTGGATGGAGGGATTCTCCATGGGACCCAAGAGATCACTATGAACTAGATGCAATTTAGTGTATGCCCTCCAACATTGACCATGAGGAAAGGGTTCCCTATGCATCTTACCACTCATGCAACCATTGCAAACAATTTGAGAAGGAACAATACTAGGCAATCCATCAACCATATTTGCTTTTTGCATCAATGAAATATAATCGGAATTGAGATGGCCAAGTCTTTCATGCCATATAGTAAAATCAACAGTAGTAAGCAAAGAATACTTTGGAGGAGCAAATTCATAGAACTTGAATAAGTTATCACTATCCATTTTAGCAGTAGCAATAACATGATTAGTGTTTGGATCAATGATATAACATATGCCCCTATAAAAGTTAATCTTATAATCTTGACAAAGTTTAGGAACTGAAATCAAATTTGATTTTAATTCAGGAACATAAAGAACATCATGTAATTTCCCATTAGGAACATTCACATCACCAATGGCTTCAACTTTACAACTATGATTATTAGCTAATTGAACAGGAATATTAGAAGTATCGGGATGCAAAGATTCAAAACATTCTTTATGAGAAGTAACATGTTGAGATGCACCAGAATCAATAATCCACTCAAGTGGTTGAGAAACATTATAAGTACATGTAAATGCATGACGAGATGAATTACCATTATTATTACCTTTCTTATAATGAGGTTTATGTTGATTATTTTGATTATTTTGATTCATGGGCTTTTTACCATTTTGTTTCTTAAAACAATTATTAGTAATATGTCCATCTTTCCCACAATATGTGCAATGGGGTCTTGTTTGAGAATTATTCCTTTGATTATTGTACGTATTATTATGATTATTATTATGAGAATTGTTATGATAGGATTTAGAATGAGATTGATAATTAGAAGATTTGTGATTATTATTATGATTATTATTATGATTATGATTATGATTATTATTATTGGATCTAAAATTATTATTATGATTTTGATTTTTAGACATAAAAGCATGTTCACTACTTTTAAGAGTACCAAATTGAATTAATTTAGCTTCCTCTTGACGCAATAAATTACGAAAAATATCATATGTTAATTGAGTAGCTAAGCTAGGAATAGCAAGTTGAGCATGAATATTCGTAATAAATTGTTGAAATTGACGAGGAAGACATTTTTTAAGAATAAGATGAATTAAATGTAAATCAGCTAGAGTAACTCCTAAACCAGTTAATTGACTATTAACAGAATCAAACTTTAATAAGAATTCATCCATAGTTTTAAAATCCGTATACCTTAGATCTTCAAGTTGATCTTGAAGTTGAATTTTTCAGGATTCATTTGAGCTATCATAAGTTGTTTTTAAAATTTCCCAAGCTTCATGCGCTTTTGTACAATTTCCAATTAAAACATACAAATCAGGAACCATTGAAATACCAATTAAACCAAGTGCTTCCTCATTTTGAGCCTTCCATCTATCTAGGTCGGCTTGAGGAGCAGTTGTAGCGGGTTCAAAGGTTTTATCAGTCGCAACATCCAAAAGGTGTTTGAAACGAAAAATAAACGAGATATGTGTTTTCCAAGAATGATAATTGGAACTATTTAATTTAATTTCTGGAATTAATGTAGACATGATAGAAAAAAATAATGATTAGTAAAAAAAAATTACCCCCTTTTGATTAAAAACAAAAAATTAACCGCCTTGATTAAACTTGAATAATAACTTTTTTTAAAATAACAATTTAAAAAAACTATTTATCAAAGAGTGTTAATTTTCCAATCTTTGAAAAACAAATTAAAAAACTTTAATTTTATTTGAATCTTATTAATAAAATAAATCTATTTTGGTAAAGAAAATTAAAAAAATAACCCAAAAAAATTATTTAAAAATTCTTATATATTAAAAAAACTATTTTTTTTTTTTTAAAAAATTATAAACTTTAAAACTTTAAAAGCTTTTAATATACGTATGAAAAAAAAACTTAGCTTTTAAAAGACTTAGCTTTTAAAAAGAAACTTAAAACATAAAAAAACTTTTAATCGCTTAATCTTAGCCAAATGGAAGAAAAGAGATGTTAAAGACCAGAAAGCGAATGTGGGTGCAGAACCGTTACAAACAAGAGAATGATAATAAGAGAACGCAGAGGTCTCACAGTGCAGAGACCACAGGGAATTTACAGTGCAGAGACCACAGGGAATTTACAGTGCAGAGACCACAGTGCAAGGGAGACGTTTAAACAAGTAGTCTATGCAATCACCTAAATCAGATGATGGATTTTAAATCTTGAAACCGAAAAAGAAGAGAGGATCCAAGGGTTTTATATCGATTGCATGCTGTTAGGTCTGATTGAAAGGGCGCGAGAAGTTTTCAAGTATTGCATTATCTGTCAGACCAAGCACAATGCACACAAGAAAGCATGAAGTCATGAAAGGTGCCGAAGTAGCAGAAATTTTTAAACAGCAAATCTCAAATGTCAAAAGCGAAGGCTATGAAATCACTTATTGGTATGCAATGCCAGATTACAACAATTATTCCATGTTTACACAAGCGCCAAAGCTATTTGAAGGCGACAAAGGGGAGTGTTGCTGCACGGGGATATCTATCCATAAAAAGTTAGTGATCTATGATAGCACCCGAGAGTTGAAGGTTTGACACCTTGTTCAGCTAGAGACACACATGATAGCAAGATCAATATAAACAGTGAGTTATTTTGGATATGTCCTTAGTGCCTCATTTTCAGGAGACAATGTATAAATCTTTGAAACACCAATCGATTCAAAGCAGCTGAATAAGAAACACCACCACACCAAGTCGATAAATTATACTAGGTTATAAATGGAGTGGAGATTTAAAGGGCAGAAGATACTTAAGATATTATTCACAGCCACGGGATAAAGTTTATCCTTTTGGTGAAGAGACGTTGAATTTTTAGATAAAGTATCTCTAAAAAAATATAAACAGAAAGTTACAGATTAGATTTGAAAGTTACAGATTAGATTTGAAATATAAACAGAAGAGGCAAAATATAATAGAGATATAAGAATACACAGTTCTCAAAGCTAAAGATAATGGTTATTCTGATAAGAACGACTATTAAAAACTTAAATTTTTTCTCTCAAAGAAACAAATTATGAGAACTAATGCAATGTAATAATAAATCAGATTTGGCGGCAAGCCGACCAAATAGATTAAGGAGGCTGAGTTTGGCGGTAAACCTTCCAAACTATGCACACTAAAAAAAAACCAGAAACTTTGGCGGCAAGCCTTCCAAAGACACAAATTTAAACCAGCAAGAAGAAACTTTGGCGGCAAGCCTTCCAAAGCCTTTTTTTTAATAAAAAATAACTAGAATAGAAGATTAAACCTGCAGGCAAACTTGTTAACAAGTTTGAAAAAAAAAATTAAAATCTGAAACCAAAACCTGCACAATAGAAAATATTAGAAAAAGAACTTCTTCTCCTCTCAAGAATGCCTCCAACAAGGTGAACTCCACAGAATGGTAACCTTCATCAATGTCAACTTAAAACAAGGATTAGAAACCTGCTCTGATACCATGAAAGGAAATACAAGAGCAAGAAAAGGAAAATAAAATCCAAGAAAGTTTATGATGAAGTAATTGTTACCAAGAGAAAAGCAAAACCTTGGAGCATCACCCAAATGTGAAGAAGGAGGCACAAGAACTTTTGAAAGGGGAAAAGCAAAGAAAAACCCCTTGTGATATTATGAATGAGGCAATGCCTAAAATGAGAGAGAGAGAGAGAGAGAGAGAGAGAGCAAGAAGCTCTTTACAATATTGTCATTAAGAAGAAATGAGAGAGGAGACATCTCTTAAATAGAGATGAGGAGAGGAGTTACAAAGTAACTCCAAATCTATGAATGCCACCATTCATAAAATGTGTGTGCCATGTGTCCACATCCTCTTATGGAGGAAATCTAATATTCCTTAATAAAGGAAAATAAAAGAAATGACTTGTCCTCACACATGTACTAGAGGACAAATTACATGTAGGAATTCCAAAGGAATATCCTAAACTAAATACAAATAAACCTAAGCTAAGTAAAGATTAAATATTCTAACACCTTGCTTATAGCATACCTCTATAACTCATTAAGTAACTCGGTAAACCCTTATGTTTACTCTGTTCTTTGACTGTTATCTGAAATCCTTCTCGATGACCTTTGTGTCTCTGTAACAGTCATAACACTTAGTGCTTCCTTATGTATCACACATGTCTTGCTTCATACACCTCTATATATCTCTGTCTATCACCCTTTTATCCTTAATCCATGATGTATAAATATATCTCTTATGTCAGTGATCTGATTCATTGCTTCGATCTTACAAACATGATTTATCGAATGAATAACTATATAAAATATTTCATTGGTTAGATGACCTCAAAATCATATAAAATCCTTAAGTGCAATTTCCAATGTGATAACAGTTTTATGTTCCTCAATCTTATAACATGTTTTCCCATGTGTGTCTAGATTCAATGAATCTGGTAACACGTTTCACTCAGTGTATATCAACTCGATGTATCATTATTTCTACTCGGTAGACAGCTCGGTGCATACTAGGCTCTGTGACTACTTTCTTCTATAATTGACTATTCTGTGCATACCGACTGAATGTTTCGGTAGTAGTAACCGACTAGAGTATATAGAATGACTTTGGATATAAAACTAATGGCAACTTGATAAGTAGTAACAGATTTGTAATGATTTGTAATGATCTGAAATGTAAATTTATTAGATCTTGTTGATGAGTTAGGGTTATGTAGCCAACCTAGTTGAAAAGTGTATTTAGGTCAAGTTTGATAACGTTTAGTGTGTCGGTGATCAGAGAAGAAGAGTGTTCCAAACCAAATTGTGATGTCTACATGTGTGAATCAGATTGGAGCTGAAATGGATCTGTACTACCAAGCAGAGAGTGCATTGATAAGATCATTTACCTGTTGTTTCCTAACAGTTGCAGCTGTATTTAAATCCCTTAACTAGGTAGGTCCCAACAAGCCTGATCTTGTAAATCCCTTAATTGGGTGGCTCATCAATTTGGGTTTAAATCCTTTAGTAAGGTTACTCCTAACAAGGTAGAGCTCCTAATAGGGCTGAGGTTAAAATCCCTTCACCGAGTGACTCCTAACAGGGTCTGCTCTTAACCAGGCATTATTGTAAAGCTTTTAACCAAGCTAGACCTTTAACAGGGCGCATTCTGAAAGAGTGCAAATTTTGTTGGTACCAATTCCCATCGTGGTTTTTCCCATTTGGGTTTCCACGTGAAAAATCTATGTGTTCATATGGTGGTTGATTTGTTTATCTATGGATTTGATATCATTACATTGCTTATATGTTGATGAACACATGAATGAGTAGTTTGGTAAATCTGCTTTAGGTGATTGATTGAGTAGTTATCGGTATTGATTATGAACTATTTTTGAGAAGTGTTTTTAGATTGTTGAAAGATTGCAGTTTATTGTTATCACCAATTTATCCCCCCCCCCTCTCAGTAATAATCGGATCCTCAGAATACATGTGTACACGAACATACATATCAAGTTGTTTTCAAACATTTTAAGTGAACATTTTAAAAAATTATAAAAAAAAATATTTTAAAACATTAAAAGAGATCACGTACCAGTTATCTCCCAAAACACTATATATGGAATGGGCCTATATGTTCCCGATGATGACCTGGGATAATTAGGTTGCACAAAGTGTTTCTTACACCTTTCAACAATATCATGTGCATCATCTATACGATCTCCTGAATAATTTATTTGATGCTTTCTTAGAGCAAGTTTGATACAAGCTCCTACACCATCATGTTCACCCTTTCCATGGCCACTCTCAAAAAAATTTCCGAACATGTGGTATTTCGTCATTTTGATGATATCTACAGTGCATAAAATAGCCTCAAATATTTGAATTGTGTCACACATCCATCAGACCAAACAAAATGTTTAACTATTGTTATGCCTCTCTCTTTCAAATATTCAAAAAACTTCTTAAAGCAATGGTGTACAAAAAGTGTGTCATGCTCCTTATCATCACTAATATAGAAGTGGTACTCTTTCTTAATGATATTATTTTAAAATATACTATCAACACCATCTGAATCCATTTGTGCATGTCGATAACACACATGCACCATAATAGTGATTTGCTTTGAAAAGTGATACTCTGATTGAATCTCTTTTTGATGTATAAAAGAGTAATTTTCTGCGAAGTCCACTCTCGATAGATAGTTCTAGGTGGGAAAGCATCTCTTAATGTTTGAAATTGTTGTTCTTTCCATTTGGAAAAAAAGACATGGCATATGTATGGTTTTATCAACTTACAAAAATTTTCCATAAATGCTCCAATAGGTATCTCCTCTTCTACATAATCTAACCTTGTAGATTCCTTTCCAAATTTTGTTTCAATTTTTTTGTACTTGTAACTCTTGCAATTTACCATCTTCGTCATGTCAGTATCTTCATCTCTCAAAGGCAATTTAGCCAACTCCCTATATGTTCCACAAATTCATTTAATGCAATTTATTTTACCAGTTGCATTATCATCTTATTTATCACATAAGATGGATGCTATGAAATGACTTGTTCATTTAGGAGGATCTTTTTTATAACCATCACTATCTTCTCAAATATTTCAAAACACCTGATAATACAAATCAAATTTGATGTGATAATGATAGCAACAAGTTTTGAAGACTTTGTTTAGCTTCACATAATATGGCCTTAACCTTTCAAACATGGTTTGTCCAATCTTTATAGGAGGGTTTGATTTAGTAAACAACACTTACAATTCATGTTTTATTGTGTCTAACCAATGTTTTACATGGAGATCATAATGATTAGGGACAATCTTTTTCTTGATAACATCTCTACTGTTTGATGAAGGACGATTATTATCATTCCAAAAACTTGTCACCAAGTTCCTAACAACATCTTCAATTCTATCAGAACAAGGAGCTCTACACATAATTGCCCAATTCCCTTCTGAGGTAGTATCATCCAAACTCCTCCTTTTCACATATTTTGATATTGTCCTTCTACTAAAACCAAACTTAGATAACAGTGAAGAGATTTATCTTTTTTGAGGCAATCTTTCATTTACTAAAGATGCCAACATCACTCTTCTTGAAATGGTCTTATCTATTGTTCGATATTTTTTACCAATGTTCAAACAAACTTTCTTAACATTTGCAACAATAGATTTTTGTAGCTGAGAAGTTTTCCTCTTTTGACTTGTTGTATCTATACCCAACAATTTCAGTGGATCTATTAACTCATTACAAGTAAGTACAATTGATAACAATTGAGCTTTCTCTAGTGTAGTATCAAGATTATTGAAATGAGACATTATTTATTTCGCACTTTTATTCATTGACCTCCTTTCAGTATGTCTAGGTTCTTCATTGAGACATTTAAACTCATTCACATCCATTTCAAGTAAATGATCTAAATTTTTATAAGAAATATTTCTCTTCACCTATTTAGCTAGATCCACAATATGCTCATCCATACCAGTAGGAGGTAAGGAGCCTGACCCCTCTCCTTTGATCTCCATTGGTTCAACTTGGGAAAGCTCCTCCCTATGTTCTTCAACTATAATGTGTTCTTCAACAAGTTCATTTTCCTCAACTCCTGCTTGAGAACTTCCTTCTTGTCAAGCCCGTTCTGCACATAATTTAAGATGATAGAGAATATTTTTAATGCAATGAAATTCCAAGTATAATTTGAAACCAAATTTCCAAGTCATAATAAGACCTAAATATAATGTCATAATAGGTGGACTATTATGCCATATTTAAGACTTATTATCGAATAATAGGTCCTAATATCACATGTAATAGGTCCTAATATCTACATAATATAGGTCTTAAGGGGACTCGAGTATAATGTGAAATGTTTTTGCATACATGGTCATATTAAGTCATAATAAGACCTATTATGTCATAATAGGTTATATCATGTCATATTTAAGACCTATAATTGCATAATAGGTCGCATAATAGGTCTTAATATCACATAATAGGTCCTAATATCATATAATATAGGTCTTAAGGGGAGTCAAGTATAATGTAATTTTTTTTTGCATACGTGGTCATATTAAGTCATAATAAGACCTATTATGTCATAATTTAAGACTTATATTTTGTGATATATTATGACCTATTATGTGATATTAGGACCTATTATGCGATAATAGGTCTTAAATATGACATAACAAGTCTTATTATGACTTAATATGACCACGTATGCAAAAACAACAAGTCTTATTATGACTTAATATGACCACGTATGCAAAAACATTTCACATTATACTTGACTCCCCTTAAGACCTATATTATGTGATATTAGGACCTATTATGTGATTATAGGTCTTAAATATGACATACTAGAACCTATTATGACATAATAGGTCTAATTATGACTTAATATAGCCACACATGCAAAAACAAATCACATTATACTTGAGTCCCCTTAAGACGTATATTATGCAGATATTAGGACCTATTACATGTGATATTTGGACCTAAATTATGAGATAATAGGTCATTAATATCACATACATAATAGGCCCTAATATCACATAATATAGGTCTTAAGGGGACTCAAGTATATAATGTGAAATGTTTTTGCATACGTGGTCATATTACGTTATAATAAGACCTATTATGTCATATTTAAGACATGTATTATCTCAAATAATAGGTCCTAATATCACATAATAGGTCCTAGTATCACATAATATAGGTCTTACGGGGACTCAAGTATAATGTGAAATATTTTTGCATACGTGCTTGAAAATAAAGTAGACACAATGTTTGTTTGTTTGTTTGAAAGTGTTTGATTGTTTTGATCATGCGAGCATAAATTCTAGGGCTGGTTGGGACAATAGTTATTGAATCTGACTTGGGGGGTTACCCAAGCTACGCGATTCAGAGCGAATATTTAGGTGCTTGACCCCATTGGCTCCCCTCCACAACACTCACTTCTCTAGGGCAGCCAAGCACCAGTTCCCATGAAAACTCACTGTGGTGAACTTTGTATCTCTACTAAGAACTGTATGTGTGTGAGTCGCTCCAGCAGTCCAACCTCCTGCCCCAACAACTAGAAGGTTTTGGGCTTCTAACACAACAAAGGCACTAGTAAGGGCATCCGTTCAGGTGGGCATAGGTTCAGCGAGTTAACATCACTATGTCATTCTAGAACTCATTGCTTGCAACTTTTGTTACAATCACTTTTATTTATAGTGGTTTGGAAGAGCTTGGCCTTAGCTTGTAACCAATTTGGGTCATTCCCTCTCACTGAGCCTTAAGGGCTAGTCGGGAGGCATGCCCCTTTCTAAGGATAAAACAAAAAGAGTCTATTGCTCAAGACACAAAAGACAAGTTTGTTAATTTTAGAGCACCAATTGAAGTGTTTGCTAAACTAAAAAGACACTTGGTTTCAAAATCTAAATTAAATTATATATTTATGGACTATCTAAATTAAATTATAAATTATAAATGGGAAAGACAAGGGTCCTAAAGATCTAAATTTTAAATTAAAACTATCTATTACAAATGGACTTAAAGGGCACGAGAAAATGTCAAATACACAACAAGCAAGTTAATGTAATTTGAAATGCAAAAACACAAATTATTTCAAATTAAAACAAAAAAAAAAGTAATTAAAACAAGATTATTTTTAATCCTACCATTTCCAATTTATTTAATAAAAATAACATCATTTAGAATTAATTAAGATAGAATTATTATATATATTAAATTACTTTAATTAAATTAATATTATTTAAAATAATTTTCATAAAATTATTACATAAAAAATATTTAACTAATACTATCAAATAAACACAATTTTCACTACATAATACATATCAAATTAAATAGAAATTAAATAAAAATACATACTTGCATCATAATATATTTGCCTTCTTTGTTCTCGATATCTCTGTTTTGTTTCGGGTGAATAATTCCTTGAAGTCTTATTTTTCCTTCTCTTCTTGTTCCCCATGCTTTTAAAATAACCTTCAAATATCTTCAAATTATTGCTCTCAAAATAACTTTCAAATTTCTTCTTTCATTAAAAAATGCAAATTATTTTGATCATTTGTGTTTAAAAAAATGAAAAAAAATATCTATATTTATATGACATAGTAAATTATTAAAAAAATGAAAATTTGGGTCGGTTAGGGTTCGTACGAACGTCGGTCGTAACAAAAGGTTGGGTTCGTTCGAACTAGGTCGTTATATGAATGTTTGTGTCATTATTTTGCCCAGGGGGTTCGAACAAACCCCCTATGGTTCAAGCGAACCCCCTTCGTTTGAACCCTTGTTCATACAAACTACCCTTTTTTGACATCTCTCCCCTAATTATTCAGAATTCAAAGAAATTTTGGCCTTCAAACCTCTAGTTCAAGGCTCAAATGAAAGAATCTTGATAACCCAAAATATAAGATGGTAGTGCTCGGAGCAAGCTTTCCAACGAGTATAATTGTATTACATTGTGAATTTATTATGATCTTGTTTTTTTAATTTTACAAAACATTAGTTTTTCACCGAACATGAACTTCTATGTTCAATGCATTGGGAAAAATAGGAAACTAATTCAAAATAAAAATAAAAAAATATAAGCCCTCCATATTGATGTCTTCTTTTTAACAAAATAAATAAATTGAATTTTGATATATATAGAACAAGTTATGTGTTCAAACCTAAACCTATGTCTGAATTATAACTAGTCGGACTTCAAAACTTAATAAAATGAGAAATATTCAACATATCACTCTTAAACCAACTGCAAGCCTTGGATATTGATGTTACAAACCAAAATTCAAAAGAATTGAGTTTTAATCATTTATAGAAAAAAATGTTATGCGTTTCGGGAGGCACATCACTCTTAAAAAATGTAGTTTGCTGTAAAAAACTACTTTTTGAGGGAGATGGAATTTTATTTTTTTTTAAATTCAAAAAATTTTGAAAAAATTATATTTAGAATCTACAAACAAAATGCTACAAATCACTAATTTACATCATCTTCAAATTCTTAATAGTTTAAAAGTTATAGTTGTCAGAAGATGAGGATTATTTTAAAAATGTTCATCTTAGTGTCAAAAGTGGCAAAAAGTGAGAACCATTATTGTGAGTTCACAGTAGTACTATTTTATTACACATAAAAATAACAGGTAATATATTACCATCAATTAACAAACTCACAAATACACATCCATTTTTTCCACATACTTTTTTTAGCACACGAAAGATAATATTATTGAAGATATGTGCTCTAAATAAAGTAGTTATATACACAGACACATGTGTGTGTGTATGTGTGTGCACGTGTGAATACATACATCTCAATTGCAACTATAATTACTTCTTTTAGAACATGTACCTTGAATAGGGTTATATTAATATGCTATGACTACTCTTAGGATGGGAGTTTCGTGTATGTGTACAATAAAATATGTGTTAATAATTACATCCACTCCTAAAATACATATACACACACAAATATATATATGTACACACCACACATACACATGTATGTATGTATGAATATATATGAAACTCCTAAAAAGGTATAAGCTTTAAAAGCACATGCATGCTCTTAAAAAGAAATGGCAAGAGGAAAGCTAAAAAAGAAAGACAGAAGTATGTTTGTGTTTTTAGTGTTTTGGTTTATGACACAAGGTTTTATTGCAAATATAATACAAAATAATAATAATGCAAATAAGTAGTCAACTAATTAAATGATATGAAATAACAATGATGCGATGGACGCGACGCAGGGGAGGCCGATGATGAGTTGGGCAGGAGAGTCTACAGGAGCGAGGATGGGAGCGACAAACGTAGGGGAGGCCGATGGAGAAGAAGATGATGCAGATGATGACAGTGATGCTGGATTGGTGCTCCCTTGCCAACACATTTGTTGTGTATGGTGCATTTTTCCTAGGGGAGCATTGGGGTGGGGACTTCTTAGGTGGCCTGCAACCACTGCTAGGTGCTTGCTCCCTTGTCCTCGACGTGAGTAGTGTGTTCGGATGCTGTTTGGGGTTTTTCTTGCCTGCTCTGGCCTCGACACAGGTGGTGTTGGCATCCCGAATGGGTTGTGGCCCTCAATTGTGGTTGCCTCTTTGGGACTCTGTCTTCTGGATAGGGTTTGGTGTTCTTTGAGGCTTCTTGTTTTTTTTAAGGAGGATGTGGTTTGTTCTTGCCTCTTGATCATCTTCATTCCTCCTTGCAAGCAGTTCTTTTTGACGGGATGGTTGACTAGTTTGACCCACCTATTGTGGTTTGTTAATCTTCATCCATGGGTTGTTTTTTACATTCTTCTATGTTTTGGCCATTTGGCTAGCTTCCCATTTATTTTTTGGCTTCCTCCTAAACATCTTCGGTTTGCCCTAGATTTTCCTATAGAGGTGGACCTATCTTCTTTAGAGGTGAAGATGGATGGTGTTGGGAATGACTTATCTTATATTGAGGTGAAGATGTTTGTTGAGGTGGTTGTTAGGAAATGTTTTTGGGGAGCGGATGGTGTGATATCTCTTGACTGTCTCAAGACTAAGATGGTCCTTCCAAATGATTTATCTCCTATTTATTCTATTGAGGTGGAGAGAGTGGAGGATTTGTTTTTCTCAGTGTTGCTCAGGATGGCTAATGGTACCCTGTTTCTTGGTTGTATGAGAACAAAGTCTTATTTTTTTATTTGGTTTCTATCATTTATCTCCTATTGAGGTGGAGATTTTAGAGGGTATTATGTTCTCTTCTCTATTCTTTCTCAAGTTCAAGGTTATGGGAGCCTTTCAAAAACCCATGTTTTCTGGTTGTGGGAGCCTTGTAAAACCCACTCTTAAGGTTGAGGGAGCCTAGAAAAACCCTATGTCAAGTTGTGGGAGCCTTGTAAAACCCACTCTCATGGTTGAGGGAGCCTGGAAAAACCTTATGTCTCTTGTTCTTGTCAAGGACAGACTGGATGGTGGCAGTTTTCAAGGGCCCAGTTTTGCCAGTTTTTGTTTTTGGTTAGGTTCAAGCTTGGTTTTTTGTGGCCTGAAGATGTTGTTATAGGTTATGGGAGCCTAGGAAAACCCTTCTTGTTGGCTGAGGGTGCTTGATAAACCCTCGATCTTGTTGCTATTTACTAAGTTGTCATTAGTTTTATGCCCAAAGTCATCCTATATACACTAGTCGGTTAATACTACCGAAAAGTCCAGTCAGTAAATACCAAGGCTACCCGTGTCGGTTACAGAAGAGAGACAAGTCATCGAGATGATATACACCAAGCTATGAACCGAGACGAATACAAAATGTCTACCGAGTAAGGTTCATATGTCTACCGAGTAGCAAAGAAGGTATACCAAGTTAATCTGAACCGAGTGGAAACGTGTTACCAGATTCAATGAACCTGGACACACATGTGAAACGTGTTACAAGATTCGAGAAGATGAAACCGTTATTACATAGGAAATTACATTTAAAGATTTTGTATGACTTTGAGGAAGAATATCCAATGAAATGATTTCTATGTTTATTCATTCAATAAAACATGTTTGTATGATCGAAGAATGCACAAATCACCATCTCAGAGATCTATATAAACAGAATGATTTGAGTATTTGAGATGACATGACAATTAAGAGAGAAGATACGAAGTGATGATTGACAGAGATATTCAAAGGTTACCGAGAAGGTTTCAGAGAACAGTTTAAGGGACAAAGTATACAGAAGTGGTTACCAAGTTTATTTATCAATTACCGAGGAATGTTATGAGCAAGGTAATTTTATATTGAGCACATAGAGTCTGCTATAACATTTCAGATGTGAAGTTGCAGATATTTTGTAAAGATTTTGATTGAATTATTAAGTTGTGTTAGAAACCTTTAACAGGGTAAAAGACTCTAATAAAGTCTATAAATTGTAAAGCCTTTAACCAGGTTCAACATTTTGTAGAAGTGTTTGTAAAATCCTTTAGCAAGGTAGATCTAAAGATCTTTATACTCCTAACAAGGTAAGCTATCAGAAATAGCTAAACATGTAGCTCTAACCGAGCAATCTTGATTACTGCAGTAGTGAAGTTGTGGGTGCCATCCCCACCGCAGTTTTTCTCTCTAACCAAGAGTTTCTGCGTGACCAAAAATCTTTGTGTTATGGAGTGAAATGTTGATGGATGTTATTTCTATGATTATGTTTCGGTATTATATATTTATGAGATCAGCAATACTTAGTTTGTGTTTATCAATAAAATTGTTTTTCAAGAAAAGTTTTGAAGCATTGATTCACCCCTCCCCTTTCAGTACATTAGCTTTCCAAGTCAGACCTAATAGATCTATGTGTTCTGAGGTCTTTTGTTTGCTAACTTAGACCGTATCTTTTAGCCAACCTACTTTGTAATGTTCTTCACTTGATGTTTGGTTGGTGTTTGATGTGATGTGGTTGTTGTGTTTTTCTGTTTTTGTCTTTTGTAGCCTTTGTTTTGGGATCTGGACGCTCCTAAGTCCAAAAGGTTTCAAGTCCTTTCTAAAACCTGTGGTTTGCTGCCAGGCAGTCTAGTCTATTTTTCGATGGCTTCTCTTTGATTGTAAGGGTTTCGGGGCCCCTTCAAAACCTATTTTATCCTAATAAAAAACAATGATATGATTAATTAACCAATTAATTAAGTGAAAATACCTAAGAAATAAATTTTAGAAATGATTGCATTTAAATTAAAAAAAATATGCACGCAAAAACATGTAAATCAAAATATTTGCAAATGTAAGCTACATCAAGTTCACCAAAATGATATGTAGGGAAATGAGATCCTAGGCCTATCAATGCAAACAAAATATCTCAAATTCCCTTGTATAAAATTGGAACATAAACAAGCCTAACTACAATCTCGATGTGAGAGATAGGCACTAAGATTATGTTCCTTTGTTGCAAAATATATGAGATTGTGAACTGTGTGTGTATGATATCTAAGATTAATAATAGCAGAATGATGGAATTTGATAGAAAATGAGAGATACATAAAGAATGACTTAAACAACAAGCCAAGTCTAGACGAAAGAGGCAGAGAGGAACCTAAATCTAAATTGAGAGTAGAAAGTGTTGGACATGGGTGTTGGGCACCCTAGTCTAAAGGTATTTGAAACTAAAGAAGGTGAACTAAAATGCAATTAGGGATATTTGAAATACTATCTCCTAGAAATCGAGCTCAAAATAGTAGGACATGGGTACTAGATAAATTCTAGTACAATATTTTTCATTGTTTGAAATTTTCCATAACCTATAACTGTCTTCTCGATACTCTTGTAACTCTTTTGATGTTGTATTTGAACCCGCACACATGAAAAAATATGGAAAAAGAGTTGTGTTATATAGGGGCTTGGTTAGGTCAAATTGTGTGTTGGTGTTCTCACCTCCACAATAGCTATGATGATGAAAAAAAGTGTGTCCTTGTAAGGATAGAGGCTAAAAAAATAAATGAAAGGTTAAATTGATAAATGTTACCTTAAATATGAAAATATTTTATGAAATCTCACATAAGGCTTGATGTGATGTAGTGAATTCCTATAACATGTTAATGCATGCCTTTAACATGAAGAAACACAATGTAGTTGATCATGATTGTTTTGGATTAAAGCAAAAATAGGTTTAGGTTCATGTACTTATTTTTTCATCTGAGTCAACTAGGCAAGAAGCAAGTGCCCATCATCAACAGTCTTGAACCTATCTTTAAATTTATGTATCAGTCACCCAATTATTAATGGAACCGGCTTGGAGCTAGTTAAATCATTCAGTTGCGGTATCAATTAGAGTTTCAATAAAAATTCGAATAGAACTATCTTCATACTGAACCTCAAAGACCACACATGCAATAAAGAAATCACTAATATGATCTTCTGCAAAAACCTTTCCATCTCCTGAAAACTTAGGAAGATACTTCCTTGAACCTGTTGGCAAGTCATGCAATTGATTTCCCAAAGCTAAAGGACCTATGGTTGTGCCCCATGGGACTGGTGGAGGATTTTTTTGCATGATTGGTTGTACAAAGTTAATAACAAGAGGAGGAAGTAAGGTTACAACTTGAAAAGATGGGGAATAGGTACTTGCTTTATTTCATGAAGAAGGTCTACTAGTGGACTTAACCTTCTTTTTATGAGTTGTGAATGTTAGGATTCCCAAAGATACTAAGAGAGGAGGGGGTGAATCAGTATCTAACCGGTTAATGGATTTTCTGAACTTATTAAATGAATTGCATTCCAAAACAGTGTACCGGTAAACCATAATTAATGCAGTAAATAAGAACAATAAACACAACATATAAAGCACACCATAACACAATATTTTTGGCGAGGAAACCCGGTGTGGGAAAAACCTCGGTGGGATTTGTGACCCACAATATTCACTCACTGGCCAATAAGTGAATATTACTGATACAATAGGGGCCTGCACATGCAGGAATGTCAACTGCCTAAAGCTCACTACTTAATACAAAAAGGGAAGTCTCACTGACTTACAAAAATGGATTATGTAAATCCAATATCATGTACTTCTTCAGTTCAACATCTGCTATGCCAGGTTCAGTACCAGTTTAAGCTCTTGCAATAATCATAAACCTTACTCCAAAATCTACCTCAATATTCGCACATGATCTCCATCTATGCATATTCCCTATTACAAAGGTTCTAGAAGATCTCATACTTATATATGAGCCTTATTACAATATGCCATGTCAGCTTACAAAAAGATATTACAATAAAATACATTATGTAATAAACAAAATCCTATCGGCCAGGGTGCTGGTAATCATCTTTTCACTACCGGAGAACTATATGCCAGTGTAGAGTCTGCCGGTGTTGGTGCCTGCCGGTGTAATAGGATTGTAAGGTTGCCATCAATGACAATACCTTCAATCACCTACAATTTCTCATTGGAGTGTGCATTTTCCAACAATCTCCCCCTTTGGCATTAATGGCAACACTCATGAAAAAAAGCCAAAAAAGTATATCCAAAAGGTGTTGTCCAAAACTGTATTGCCAAAAACTGTCAAAACTGTGTGCTCCAAAAATGTGTGCTCCCCCTGAGCAGATGATCTCTTATGTCATACATTTTTCTCATCCTTATTCCTTTTTCTCATCGTCTACTACTTCCCCTTTGGCATCAATGACAAAGGCTATCATTCAATGTAAATTAAGTGTAGTTCCTGTCTGGATCCCTGTAACCAGTGGGTTACAATCTGATAAAGATCCATTAAAGCAACATTTAGATTGTTGTAGAATCTTTCACTATCCTTTAGTGTTGCTTCAGTCCTTTGGATTGTACCAGTGAGTAAGTGCATTTTCTCTTCCAGTGTCTTAAGTCCTGGAACAAGAGCCTCAAAAATCTCTTTTCTCAAAGAGATGAGGATATCTAGTTTAGGACCTAGTCTGCACTTTAGTTCCTTTGCCTTAAATTTTAACCTTTCCTTATCTTTTTCAAGTTTTTCTATTTTCTCTTCAAATCCTGCAATTTCTTGTTCTACTACCGATAATGAATCCGATGACCTATTAAATTGTCAACAATATCATTGATTTTCTTCTGTGCTTTGCTAATCTCATTATCTATATCTTCTGTCAAAATGTTTGTTTTACATGTATCTCTATACAATTTTTTGAAGTCCAAAATTGTCTTTCCTAGTACCGGTAATAATGTATCCAAATGTTCCTTATTCTTCTTGACTGTCTCCTTAAGGAATTTTTCCTTCTCTTTATTCATTTTCTCTCTGAAGGTCTCCTCATTCATTTGATCAATTGTTAGGAGGTTGTCGGTTATGTACTTAGACAATGTGTCTAATTGGCTTAAAGAATTTTTATTCTTTATTTTACACTTGGGTGCTATCAATTTCAAAATTGGTAAGGTATCATCAATAGCCTTATATGCTAGTGCATTACAATTTGTTATTTTCTTGATTGAATCTAATAATACCTTTGTCACATTAGTTGGTCTAAATTCAGTCATGGAGGTTCTGGATGACTATCCAACTACCTTCACAATTTGTAATCCGTCGGTGGTAGTAATAGCTTTGCTTTCCTCTTTCTTTGGAGGGTCAGTTTGTGTCTGCATTTTAACTACCAAAGGTTTATGTTTTTTAGTTGTAGCCGGTGGCACTGTCTCTGTATGTACCTGTGAATGAACCTGTTGCTCTACCTGTTTCTCTATATGTGTCTCTACTTGTTTCTCTGTGCTCTTTACTGATGGTTTCTCTAATGATTTTATAGTGGTATCCACTACCAGTTTTTCTATTTGCACCTCAGTACTGTCCACTGCCGGTGATTCAATAGGCTTTTCTGTAGCCGGTATCCCATCTGTTGGTTTTTCAATGTTGGCATCAATGGTATTAATCACCATTCTAGTAACCAAGGGATCAACTGATTTTTTCAGTTCGTTGCTCAGTCCCAATTTCAATGTTTCCAACTGTATCCTCAATATTTGTCTCAACTGTAATGTCTTCTACCGGTGGCTCAGTTGCCACATCTCTCTTCTCACTTGTCTCCTTATCAACCACAATGTTGACTTCCCGTGTGTCGATATTCATTGTGTACAACACCTCTAAGTTAGGATTTGTGTCCTCATGTGGTGTTTCCATACTCTCTGTTACCGGTTGTGTGTCAATAGTTTGTGCTGGTGGAGTATCAGAAGGAGGTGGGAGAAAGTTATCTATTATCTTTATGCTAGGAGGACCACCTACTTTTCCTTTCCCCTTATCCTTATCCTTTTGATAGAATTTGATGGTCTTTGGACGTTTGAGCTCTTCTTGTTTTTCCTTTTCAACAAAGAATATATCCCACTTGTTTGCAGTTTCTTCTGATATCTCATTAATTTTGCCTGCCATTAGTGCTACATGTCGATGACCGGTTGAAAATACTATCTGGTTAGCCTCACTTATTAATTCGTCTATCTCTTGTGTTGAGTTCACTGGGTGAACTGCAAGTAGTTTTTCTATCTTGATCTTTTTATCCCATTCAACAATTGCTACCCTTCTTGCTTCTAACCTTCAATACAAGTCATTGGGATATCATCTACAATTTCCATCAAAAATTTCTTATAGATATCAAGTTGTAAAATAACACTATTTTCTATACTTTATTTTTCATCATTTGAAAGTGTCTTATACAACTTGCTGATATTTGACAATTTGCCATCTTCAGTTATCTCATTCAAAAGTTTGTCCAAAGGAGGGACAACTTGTTTTTCTTTCCTTTTCTTTGGTGTCAACTTCTTTGCCAGAGGCCTAATTGCCTGTTGTTTCTGTTTTGTTCTCTTTGGTGCAGGAGAGGGTACCGGTGATGGTTTCCTTTTTCTTTCTACCCTTTTGAACTCTGCTGGTATTTCACTATCAGAGGAGGTAGCAACTGGTGAAAGATGTGCTTCCCGTTGTAGTCCTTCCAAGTCACTCTCGTTAATACCAATTTTATTCAATACATCTTCCTTGATTGCTTTTGCCTACCTTGTTCCTTTTCTAACTATCTATTTAGTTTTCTTTATTCTTTTCTAAGATTGAATACTGCTTTCAATTGTTTCTGCATTTCCATATACTTTTTCTGTTGGTTCTTTAGGATCTTCTAGGAGGGCTTTTGCATAAGTTTCAATTATGTTCTCATCTGCCTCATATCCCATTTCTGTAACCCAGACAGTCCTTGGGACTACTGCCTCCATCCAAATCTCATCCTTCTTTATTACAAATCATATCTCCTTTTGATATTTGTCAACAATATCTTGAGATAGCCTTATCCTTGTTTTCATTCTAGCCTTTAATGCTTGAAAATGTTCATTTATGTTCTTTTCCCTGTCATCTCCCATGTTGTTTAGAATGCCCAGTAGCTGTTTTCCTACTGGTATGTCAAAACCAAAATCCTTTCTACCAATACTGGGTACTTCCTTGGTAATATACAACATTAAACACACAAGTAAGTTGCCAAATCTGAAAGTCCCTTTCTTGTCCCCTTTGATTTTCTTTAGATTGTCTATCAGTTCATCCTTCAACCATTCACATATGTCAATCTTTGCATTGTTGTTTACCAAGTCATAAGCACTTTTGATACATAAGCTAGAAATAGAGTCTAGTCTATTGGCATGAATAGCCTTGTATCCAAGAATCATGCTAATGAACCTTACATGGGTGTCCTTTACATCATTTACTCTCAGGGATCTTTTGTCAAAGGTTGCACCGGTTAGGGTCATTACACTATCATTTGAAACCTTTTTAGTCTTGTCAGGCCTGCTACCGGTGGAAGGTAAGCCTATCACTTCCCTAAGTGCCTCTTTGGTTATCTTATGAATTGAATCCAACCAAAAGAACTCCCCATGAACTCTGATTAACACAATCCTTATAACATCCTTGGGAAAATCAGGAATACTAAGAATTTCCACAAAACCTAGGGTTTCAACTATCTTATGTTCTGGTTTAACATTTCCATTTACATCACATATAACATTCCTATACATGTTCTTAATTTCATCATCTCCTAGTTCTTCTATATGACAATTTATATAGATTCTAGGATCCTCAGCATATGCAACTCCTTTAGGTATTTTTGAGAATGCTCCTAGGGTATCATCTTTCTTCATAATTTCGGGAATAATCTTAAATACGGGTCTAGGGCGCTCAACAACTTCAATTACAGTAGGGTTTGCAATGAATTCAGGTGCAGAGAAGAAATCCATTATTATAAATACCTTAATCTACCTTTAGGTATGAGTGCTTGAATGATTTGCTTCACTTCTCGCTATGGATGCCTTCGCTCAAGATTTTCGTGCTCTCAGGAAATTTGAATGCTCGGTGAATGAAAAAGAGCTAAAAAATACTTTCTTTATAATGTCATTTCCTTCAACTACCACATTTAATGTGTGTCGGTTAAGTGAAACTTAACACATCTGCGGGTAAAGAAGTAATTCAACTTCTCACCATCGACCAAGGGTAAATTAGTATGTTTTTCAATTTGTTGCCATACCCCCAAAAGGATTTATCTTTAGTTAGATGAAGAACCTCCTGCCGGTGGAGTGATACTCTGTTCTACCAGTGAAGGAATAGCTTCACTAACACTCTGATCTGACTTTCTAATCCATTGTTTTGAGAATTCTTGCTTTACCTCTTAAATCTTTTCTTTACCTTTCAAGCTGGGTCCTTTGTTATTTGCCAGTGATGCCTTACTTCTACAAAATTTTGCAATATGTCCAATTTTGTTACAAGCATAACAAGTCACATTGTTTTTCTGAATAGCTTTTCCATATCCTATGTCGATATGTGTTTTGCATTGATTAGATAAGTGTCCAAATCTTCCACAAACATAACATCTTACATTCATTCTGCAATTTTCCGAGTTATGACCAATTTTATTGCATTTAGAACATTGACCGATGGGTGAATTGGTGTTCTGATAGTTTCTAGATCTACACTGATGTGCTCTATAACCATATTTGTTATAGTTAAAGCATTTCCCATTGAATTTGTAAGCATTAGGTTGTCTTACCGGTTTACTATGATCATGATTATTTGCAGTACCGGAGCTTTCACCAACTTCAAAGCCAAGGCCATTTGTATCTCCATTAGGTTTCTAATTTTTTAGCATGTCATCAAGTTCTTCTGAGCTTTCCTTCAATTTCTCTTTGTGTTGATTTGCAGCAGCCAATTCATTTTCCAAGATTCCTTTCTGTCTCATGAGTTCAGTTCCATCATTTTGTGTATGCATCAAATCTGGCTTCAACATATCATTTTCATGACTAAGTCTTGTGTTTTCATTTCTAGCATCATTTAGTCTTCTAACCAAGTCATCTTCATTCTTCTTTCTATCTTTAATGTCTTTACAAAACCTCATAGTCATATCTTGCATCTCATTCTTCATTGTATTGTTTTCTTGTCTCAGTTTGTTCACAAGGTCATTAAGAGTTTATTTTTCATCATCATCACCTTGCATCTTCTTAGAAAGTTCTCTTCTTTTGTTCCTTGAAATAGTGAGATTTTCTTGAAGTCCCTGAATGATTTCCTGTGCAGCCTTCAGATCATCTTCAAGTTTGATATTCTCCAACTTTTCTGCATCATAATCTGAAAGAGTTGTTTCCAATTGCTTTCTCAAGTTTTCCATGTCTACGGGTGTCAGAATCTTCCTCAAGTTGTTAGGCTTTTGAAAATAGAGGACCAAGCTCTGATACCAATTGTTAGGATTTCCAAAGATACTGAGAGAGGGGGGGGGGGGGGTGAATCAGTATCTAACCGATTAATGGATTTTCTGAACTTATTAAATGAATTGCATTCCAAAATAGTGTATCGGTAAACTAGAATTAATGCAGTAAATAAGAACAATAAACACAACATAGAAAGCACACCATAACACAATATTTTTGGCAAGGAAACCCGGTGTGGGAAAAACCTTGGTGGGATTTGTGACCCACAATATTCACTCACTGGCCAATAAGTGAATATTACTAATACAATAGGGGCCTACACATGCAGGAAGGCCAACTGCCTAAAGCTCACTACTTAAATACAAAAAGGGAAGTCTCACTGACTTACAAAAATGGATTATGTAAATCCAATATCATGTACTACTTTGGTTCAGCATCTGCTATTGTAGGTTTAGTACCAGTTTAAGCTCTTGCAATAATCATAAACCTTACTCCAAAATCTGCCTCAATATTCACACATAATATCCATCTATGCATATTCCTTATTACAAATGTTCTAGAAGATCTCATACTTATATATGAGCCTTATTACAATGTGCCATGTCAGCTTACAAAAATATATTACAATAAAATGCATTATGTAATAAACAAAATCTTGTCGGCCAGGGTATCGGTAATCATCTTTTCACTGCCGGTGAATTGTATGTCGGTGTAGAGTCTGCAAGTGCTGATGCCTGCCTGTGTCATAGGATCGTAAGGTTGCCATCAATGACAATACCTTCAATCACCTACAATTTCTCATTAGAGTGTGCATTTGCAAATAGTGAAAGGTGTGGAAAAGTTGATCTTGTCTAGTTCAGCAAAATGAAGATCAATGATACCTTTACAAATGTGATACATGCCAGCAATTCAAAGGGAAAATACAACTTGCTACTCTACCATTAAAGTCGATGATCATTGAAGAGCCATTCCAGCAATGGGGTTTGGATTTGATTGGCCCTATTCATTCTCATTCCAGTGCAAATCACACTCACATCTTGGTAGCTACAAACTATTTCACTAAGTGGGTCGAGGTTGTTTCAGTGAAGCAAACAACATCAGAGGTAGCCTGTGATTTTATCAAGCTAAACATCTTGGTGATATTTGGAGTCCTGCATAAGATTGTCACTGACAATGCTACTAATTTCTCTTCTCATGAAATATCAGCTTTTTGTTACAAGTATGGAATCATTCTCTCTCATGCATCTGACTATTACCCTCAGGGAAATGGTCAAGTCGAAGCCAACAATAAGAATATCGTTACCATTCTCTGAAAGTTAGTTAATAAAAACTAGATAACATGGCATAAACATCTGTATGAGGCACTATGGGCTGATCGTACCACAAAAAAGAGGGCTATCGGGTTATCTCCTTTTGAAATAGTTTTTGGTAAAGAGGCAAGGTTGCCTATTCCTTTGGAGTTAGCTTTTCTCAAAATACAATAAGTTTTGGAGAATTATGAATTCAAAGATGCATTAGAAAAGCGAGTGTTGTACTTGACCAAGATGGAGCAACAGAGGGAAGCAGTAGTGGATAGAATCAGAGAACACCAAATGTGAGTTAAAGAATTGTTTGACAAGAGAGAAAGAGAAAGATCATTTCATGTTGGTGATCTAGTTTTGTTATGGTATAAGTGGAGAGAGTTGAACAAAATGCATGGTAAGTTTGACTCACTTTGGAGAGGGCCTTTTCAAATCAGACAAGTTTGCGGTAAAAATCATTCTACTTGGCCTATCTAGATGGAACACACTTTCTCCTTCCTTATAGCAGGAAACATTTGAAACTCTATAATTATTAGGGTGGATTGTCCTTCGTCCATGTACATAGGTTAAATAGGTTCTTTTCTTTGTCCCAGTTTTGGTTTGTTGTGGAGTTTTTTTTGTTTTTTTTTCATGTTTTCGTCCTGCATCTTTTGCATGTTTTATATATCATTCCTCGTGACTCTTTTCCAAGGGATACTGCACTAGCCTGTGAAACCAGAGATTTTGGGTTCGTCCTACATCCTTTGCAGTCCTTGTCCCTAGTCAGAGCCAGTTGTTGCCCCATATTTGACATACCCAAAATTTGAACTTCAAATTAGTCCTAATGTTGAATGAAGGCTCAAATATGTATCTCTATGAAAGGAGTGAGCATGTGATCCAAGGTTGTCATTCTTAACCTACATTGTCATCAATCATAAATATGCTAGTCAAAATGTGAAAAATAGATGAATTTTAAAAATTACAAAGAATTGAGGAAAAACGCTTTGTGAACATATCCTAAGCATCGTTTTGTGTCATATAACCAATTTTTGTTTGAACCCAGTTCACGGTTTTCTATATTTTAAACTTTTAAATTTTGATGCCCCTCACTTTAAATCAATTAAAATACCACACCCGACGTATC
Source organism: Cryptomeria japonica (assembly GCF_030272615.1). Lineage (NCBI taxonomy): Eukaryota > Viridiplantae > Streptophyta > Pinopsida > Cupressales > Cupressaceae > Cryptomeria > Cryptomeria japonica. The sequence continues at coordinate 664,227,206 of NC_081406.1, read as the reverse complement.
ATCATTGTTGGAAATGTGCCTTGAATTAACTTGACTTGTGTTCAGACTAATCGGAGTAACCTATCCCGATGGAAAGGCTGTTGGTGTGATTCTTGCTGATGGGCCGATGGAACCCTCTTCTTGTGATCGGTGATCGGGTGAGCAAGTCCGAGTTGATCCAACAGTGGTCGCTAGGTCACGATGGGAAACTACTCATTAGAATATCCATCGTGACCCAATGACAAAGAAGAGCTTCATTCCAGCGGTTAGTGAGTTCGTGCTATGGTGGCAGGACAGGGACTCCGGAGCCAATCAAGGAATGACATGTGGCATAAGTGAGCAGCCTCGGTGAGATAAGGGTCGTGCAAATTAAGAAGATCCAACAGTAGATCCGAGGAAGATCAACGGTGGAGTAAAATTTCTGGACTATCAACGGCTGTCGCTATACAGAGGTTATGAGGTGCCTGAAATGTTATCCCTCGCGACATGGTGACCAAGTGGTGGGACCTGATAGGAGAGCGGCTAAGGCAAGTTAAAGTTCGAGTAGATCGCAAATGATTAGACAATGATCAAGGTTGATCCAACGGTGGTTGCTAGGTCACGATGGGAAACTACTTGTTATAATATCCATCGCAACCCAGCAACAAAGAAGAGCTTCATTCCAGGCGGTTAGTGAGGTCATGCTAAGGTGGTAGGGCAGGGACTCCAAAGCCAATCAAGAGGTGCCACATGGTGGAGCTGCATTAGTGGAGTTGTTGGTTTATCGAAAGATTGGAGCAATGCTTTTGTGGTCTTTCTGATGGCTGATGGAGTAGAGACTGACTACGGGTGTGCGCTCGAAGCAGAGTCCAAAAGGTAAACACTTGGACACTAAAGATGGTCTTGTTGGTGTATATGAATATGAAATGACCTAACTTCCTGGTGCATGTGGGATATTGTGTTTCTTATGAATGCAGATCGATGCAGACGGTTAGACTTCAAACCATTGGTGTAGTTGCTCAGATGAACTGTCGACAATCTGATATATGAAACCATTAGATAACTACAGTGAATGTGATTGAGAATCTGAGAACAAATGCCTGTAGTTGCAGACTAAAACTTTATTATAAATTCATTTACTAGAAATAAATTGTTTCAACTGTTGGTGGTGGGTTTTTTCCCGAAAGGCTTTTCCCACGTAATTCTTGGTGTTTTGTCTCTATGTTGATTATATGTGTTTTGTCTATGTTATTCTTAACATCCTGTAAAAATTTTAAATTGCATTCTTGCATGATCTTCCATGTTAATTCACATTAGGAAGGTGTTTCCACACTGTGCTTTCCTTACAAGTGATATCAGAGCTTGGCCTGTTTTGTTATCCTTGTTGGGTAGGGTTAGCTTTTTGTGTAAGTTATGTTTTAGTGGGAGTCTTGCAGAGTATCTACCTATTTATTTTACAGGTTAAGATGGTGAGTACCTCAGGGGGCATAGACATGGATAAGTTTAATGGTTCCAGTTTCGAACTATGGAAACTCAAGATGGAAGACTTGTTGGTCAACCAAGACCTTTGGATTGCTATGTCTGGGCAGAAACCTACAGGCATGAAACAAGAGGATTGGGAATTAACCAACCAGAAGGCAAGGGGTCTAATCAGGATATGTCTTGCTCATTTTGTTTGGTTAAACGTCCATGAGGAGAAGACTACACATCTTCTCTGGAATAAGTTGGGAGATATTTATCAAGGAAAGTCCTTGGTGAATAAACTTTTCTTGAGGAAGAAGTTGTACTCTCTGAAGATGGATGCTAGAACACCATTGGAAAACCACTTGAATGCATTCAACATGGTTCTTGCACAGTTAACTTTTGTTGGTGTGAGCATTCAGGAAGAAGAACGTTGCATGTTGTTGTTGTGTTCATTGTCTGACTCTTGGGATCACTTAGTGATGGCTATCAGTAGTACTACAACCCATTTCAAGATGGATATTGTGGTTAATACTCTTTTGTTAGAAGAAATGAGAAAGAAGTCTTTTGAGATGACAAAAGATGCACTCTCTGTTCGAGGTAGACCGAAGCACAAAGACAAGAAGAAAGGAAAGAAGTCCAATTCCAAGTCTCAAGAGAGATCAAAGTCTCTAGGCAATAAGTCAAAGGTGAAGTGTTGGAACTATGGGCAAAAAGAGCATATCCAAAAGGATTGTAAGGAGGAGAAGGAGAAGAAGTATTCTGACACTGAATCTTCTCAGAGTGATGCAGATCCATTTGTAGTAGCCCTGGCAGTTCCTACCTCAAATGACAAATGGTTAGTATATTTTGGAGTATCTTTTCACATGACCTCCCACAAGGAGTGGTTCTCGAAGTATGAACCGTATGCTGGTGGAAAGGTATAATTGACTAGTGATTCTACATTGGAAGTATGAATTCCTATATAGTAGAGAGAAGGGGATCAATGGAGTTCATCATATACCAGGTCTGGCAAGAAACCTTCTCTCTATAAGTAAACTTAATGATGCTGGAGTACAAGTTACATTTGTATCTAGTGGTTGCAAGATTACTAGGGGTTCCATTGTATTCGCAAAGGGTGATCGCATTGGTACATTGTATAAGTTAAATGTTGAACCAATTATGTGTGTGAAAAGTGGACTTGTATCTGTAATAGACAACACTTCAATCAAGTCATTACATGCATGGTTAGACAGATATAAACATGAATATGAAAACCATAACAAATCGACCCATTGCCTTCTAAAAGATGCGAGTATAAGATTGCTCTAAGATTTGTATATGCAATCCAGTGACGAGACAACACAAAGATGAGAACTCTTCACCTTTCACTTATTGCCTGGAGAGTATAAGGTGAAGTCTCTTTCTACAGGTCCTACCCTGATCAGTAATCGCACATAACCCTTTGAGGTTCTTTCTTCTTCATCATAAGCCTTGATTGTTATTTTCTTTGTTGGATCAATAACATTTGCAAAAAATCCCAGCTGTGTCAGTAGATTGTATGTACAGATATTCAACCCAGCACCTCCATCTATCAAAACACATTTAACTCGGTGTTTATGCATCATGGCTTCAATGTGTAAGGGCTGGTTATGTGGGTGACTCAGTGAGTTATCATCTTCTTTAGAGAAAGTGAGATAATGAGGTGAAGTCAGGTTACCCATCATAGATTGAAACCAATCTATGTCTAAATCTTTAGGGACACTGGTGGTAAGTAAAGCCTTGTCTAGGACCTCTCTATGAGCAGAAGAAATCTTAAGCAGTTCCAAAATGGAGATTTGAGCATCGGTTCTCTTCAATTGTTCGACAATACTATAACCAGGAGAAGACGATGAAGCCAATTGTTTTGATTTAGCCATGATTGTGTTTGTTTGTCTATTTGGTAGATTTGATGTTGTTTGATCAAAAGTTGAGGAACTAGCTCCTGGGAGAGTAATCTTCCTTTGAGCGTGAGTCATGGTATTAGCAGGTTGTGCTTGATTTTGGTGATCAAGGACTACGATCACATTGCAATATTCAGCTTGAGCAGATTCAATCATGTTGATCACATTATCGTTGTTAGTGTAAGTATAATTGACTCTAGCTCCTCCCTTGGATTTTGAGGAATCTCCTTGTTCATAAGTGGGTAAGGGATCTTTAAAGGCCTTATGATTAGCATTAGTCATGTGATTTCCAACAATGATCTTGCCTGCATCAATGAGATCTTGGATTTCATGTCAGAGTTTCATGCAGTTGTTTATGTTATGTCCCTTGTTCTGATGGTAGTCACAGTATTCGTTCTCTCTCCACCATTTGGGTCTAATTTCTGGGTCATATGGTCTAGAATTATCTGGTAATGTTATCAGATTATTTGCCAATAAAGTTTTAAAAGCCGATTCATATGATTCATCTAGAGGAGTAAAATCATGCTTAGGCTTTGAAAGCCAAGGATTTTCTTAAAACCATTCTCTTGTTTTCTTTGGGGGATTCTTTGTTGTAGTTTCAGCTGCCTTGAGTGCTTGCGTGCCACTAGCCAAGTTAAATATTGTGGATTTTATTTTTGCTCGGACAGTATCTACCACTCCATCATTAACGACGTTCTTGTTGCTATCTTTGCCATATTTCTAGTATTTACTCTTTTCTTTAGAGCTAGAACATTGCGATGTTTCTCTCCAAAGTGATATATCTCGCTTTTTGATAAGCACGTCTTCCATTCTGAGGGCGTTATCTACCATTTTGTTGAATGAAGGGTGTACTTGCATTTGGACACTGTACTTCAATTCAGGGACTAAGTTGTTGACAAAGATATCCATTTCCTCAAGATCTGGGATAGTCCGTGAATATCTAGAGAACATCTTTCTCCATCGTTGGAGGAAAGTGAGAATGGGTTCTCCTGTCTTTTGTCTAGTATTGCAAACCTCTATCATAGTGACTGGGTGACAAATGTTGTATGAGTATTGTTATAAAAATAGTTGGATTAGTTCTTCAAACGTTTTTATCCCTTTGGGTAGGCTTGCGAACCATTCCATTGCTTGACCCCCTAAACTCCTTGGGAAAAGGCGCATGAGGTACATTTGATCGTGCATGAACTCCATACAAGCGGCACAAAATTCTCTAGAATGATCTTGAGGATCTGAGGTACCATCATATTTGTCAAATTTTGGGATCTCAACTCGTGAAGGAAATGGAGACATGTAAAAGTTTTTGTCAAATGGGAATGGGCATATTGTGTCCAGAGAATATTGTTTTAGCGTTTTATCTTTGTCTTCTATTCTTGTGACCGCAGTTTGTAATGCTTGCATTTGTTTTCTTATTTTTCCCCATGGTGTCTCTTCCTCTTTAGCAATGAGGGCCTCCACATTATAACCAATAGGGAGTTTGGTGCCTTGTTTTGCTAATTCTAGGAAATGGTCTTCTTTTTCCCTAGCCATGATGACCTTCATCATTTTCCGGAATTCTTTATCATTCTGACATCTATGTACTTCGTCTTCAGGAGGTTCATGAAGCTCTAATTCAGTTGATGAGGAATCGGTGTCAATGGCATGATTGCTGAAATCTTCGTGAGTGTTTCGTTTACTAGCTTCTCTTTCTTGTCTTTGCCCAGACATGGTGGGAGATAAAGCTTGGCCAAAGATTGGTATATCGTAAACTGGTATCTGTGATGAGGACGGTTTATTGTAAAAGGGCTTTTCTTTGAAGAATGGATTGTCTTTTGAAAAAAGGGGTGTTTCTTTTTATTTGTCTCTTTTGATGCGAGAATTTTTGGTTTGAACAGGCATTTGTAACCGATAGGACTGAGAACCAAATGTTTTGCAGAAGTCAAGATCAAATTGTAGCTAGTAGTTCATTTAACGTAGTGATTGAGAGAAGTAAATAAGATCTGGTCTGGTTTTAGGAATGATCTATCCTGTGTAAGATGTTATCTAAGTTAACTTAGGTTTGATAAGATGTTTGTTTGAGTAGCTTAAAGATTATCGACAAAATCATGCAACGCAGCGGCAAAGTTACATTATCAAGGTTGTTTATGCTCAGGAAGATCATAACCAGTTTTAGGCTCGCTGTAAACTGTTTTGGACAGGTTTGACTGTTCTGGACTGGCAAAACCAGAGACTCGTACGACTATATTTCTGAGACCGTATGACAGTATAATAGGTTTAGGACGACAATAGTTTTGTTTCGTACGAGTTGTTGCCTAGTACCGTACAACAAATGGGTAGATCTCGAACAACAAATAATTTTGAGTAGTTATGTTTCGTACAACACATAATATGGCTTTAAACGACAGACTGTTGGGTTTCGTATGACAGATAATTGAGCATAGGATGACACTTTAGTAGACTCGTACGACACAGGATATGGTGCAGGATGACAATTTACCAGACTCGTACGAGTGTTAATAGAACAAAGACAAAAATTATGAGTTTTCAATGGCTGGGTATGACAACTGAGTATGACCAATTCTGAGATGGACTAATTTTTGACCAGGATAGACTAGTTTGTGACACGGACAGAGTTTTGATCACTGAGTTTGTTGATTTGTTTTCTCCAGTTTTAGTTTGAGGGATGAAAACACAGAAAAAACACAGTATGAATAGTAACTCCAATCACAGCATGCAAACCCTATAGAAGTTGGCTTAGAGAAGAAAACCTTTGCTTGTTGACTTAGGTATACACCCAATAGCTAATCAGAATACGGCCGCTGAGTCTCACGCAATGGATTCTCAATGCCATATTAGCTGAGTCCAAACACTAATGGGGGCACGATATGGCAAGTGTCTTGGGAGAGTTACTATCTCTCTTGCACAAAGATTATCAACCTTTCCGAGGTGAATCAGGTAGCTTCTAATTTTAATTGGATCTAGTAAGGGTTTCGTTCGGCGCATCGAGGTATAAACTCAATTAAGAGGTCTCCCAGCCTTGAAAACCAAGGTTTAATATACCCGAAGGTACTGAGGAGAGCTATTCCTGAGCACTGCCATTGACTTGATTTTCATCAAATCACATTTATTTTATAGTGGGTTGGAGTACTTGGCATTTGGTCATTCCCCTCACACTGGCCGTAATGGCTTTAAGAGTTTTTCAACCCCTCGGGAGGGCAGGCCTGCTAAAGATGTACAAATCTCAAACAAAGAAAAATCCTCAAGGGTCTAGATTTCTGATTGTCTTAGAAAGACAAGAGCATACTCTCCTACCTCTCAGAATTTTCCAAAAAAGCACAAAAGACGGATTTGTTCATTACCCAAATAGCAAGTTAGGTGCCTAGAAAAATTAAAGAATACATGATGTTTGATTGATTTCTCTTTTAGGCAACCTGCAAAAACAACGTATCAGTAGTCATGTTGTTTTTATTCTTTGACAGGCATATGTTTGATTGATAAATTCTTTGACAAGCGTCCTGCAAGAAACTAGTTAGGCTGTGATAATCTCAGGAAGACAAAAGACAATTCAGGGTCAGCGTTAGCATAATCAAAATTTAATTCAAGCAAAACCCCAAAAAGTAAAACTTGCTTTTAATCTAACAGAGAACAAAATCGTACGACAATTCTCATAAAATGGAATGACAAAAAACTTTTATCGTACGAGTCAGAAATCAATACAGGACAATAGAAGATAACAGAAGAAGTATGTCATACGAGTCCATACTATGATTCGTATGAGTTAGAAGTCAATACAGGATGACAGAAGATGACAGAAGAAGTATGTCGTACGATAAACTGCAGGCTTCAATATAATGTCGTACGATGCAGTGAAACTGCTCGTACAATATTTCATAGAGACTGTACGGACAAAACCTGCGAGATAAAAAGAATGATTCTAAGGCCGAAAAAGTAGTTTTCTGCCCCACAGTGGGCGCCAAAGATGTGTGTGTGAAAAGTGGACCTGTATCTGTAATACACAGCACTTCAATCAAGTCATTACATGCATGGTTAGACAGATATAAACATGAATATGAAAACCATAACAAATCGACCCATTGCCTTCTAAAAGATGCGAGTATAAGATTGCTCTCATATTTGTATAAGCAATCCAGTGACTAGACAACACCAAGACGAAGGATTTTAATCTATATGAGCATGATATTAATGCTAGATGGATGCAAGAGTAATCTAACAAGATTTAAGCAATAAATGAGATAAATGATCTAAATATGTATGCAATATTCTCAATGAACCTAGAGCAAAATCAGAATAATAACAATGTATTCTCCAAGATTTTTGAATGAGAGATGAGAGCCTGAATTTATAGAAAATTCAAAAAGAAACAAACGGCTGAGATCAAATGATGATCAGCGGTCAAGATTTTCCAAGAGGAAGCACAATCCAGGTGAATTGATGTGATTGGATGCTTTTCTCAGTTTTAAAGGAAATTGAACTAAAATTAAGATAAAATCATAAAAACTGATTTATTCTCTATTTCATTCAATTTTAATATTTAATTGTTTTAATTGCTTTCTCTGAGATTATTTATCAATTTTTAATTTGTATTTCAAGATTATCTCCAATTGATTTATTTTCTCAATTTTTAATTCTTTCTTAGTCAATTAATTCCTTTTATTGATTTATTTCTATTTTTGAAGATTGGTGCTCAATTGATTTATTTAATTAAATTCCTCTTTTTTTGATGATTTAATGGCAAATTGATTTATTTAATTAAATATGCTAGGATATTCAATTAAAATAAATAAGACAATTGTTTAAAATGATTTTCTTGGAATGATTTAATTAATTAAATAAATATTTAATTAATATTGGTTGATTAATTTTGCCATGTGATATTTGATGATTAAAAAATTAATTATGTGCTCAAGATTTATTTAATTGCCTTTGGTTAGGACCTTGGTGATGTTGTCGAGATTAGGGGCCCATGGTTTAGATGACCACTTTTAGGGTATTACATTTGCCGCTCTTTGAATTAATGTGCGAGCAGCGCGTTGGTTCAAAGAATAGTTGATGTCTAGGAGATACCAGTTCTGAACTTGATTGATTGCGAACTAGATGAAAGCGAGGTGTTTAGCTTGATTCGAAGCGACGAAGCTAAATGAAGTCCGATTAAAGTGATACTGATCCCGAACTTGATTGAACTTAGGAACGATAGAAAACAAAAGATACCGAACTTGAACTTGATTGATCAAGAAGCGGATCTTACTGATCTAGAACTTGATTGATCTAGACACAGTGAGTGATGATAAAAAATGATGATAAACTATTCAGCTTGATCAAGAAACGATGAAACTAAACACCTGCTTAGATTTAGTGTGATCAAAGAAACTCTTTAAACCCTTGATTGAGTTTAAACAAATAATCAGCTTGATGAAAAGCAATGAAACTGATTACGTTAAGAGATTGATTCAGATAAAAGACAAATATCAGCTTGATTTGAAGCGATGAAACTAATATGCCCCTAGCGATTGATTCAATTCAGATGATCAAGAGATCTCAACTTGATATAAAGCGATGAAGTTGAGATGCCCCTAGCGATGAGGTCTTTTTTGATTGATTTTCTTTACTTGAAAAAGATTTTTGCTCGACTTTCGATGAAGATTTGAAAATTTTCTCGACATTGAAGAATGTGAGGTCATAAGGTCACGAGTATGCCCCCTTGGGAGCAAAATTGAAAAATAGTGAGGGTACATGATTATAGGCAATTTTTAGCGATGATAAGTTGTTTTGAGCACAAATTGATTCAGAGGAATTTTTGAAATTTTAGTGAGAAATTGAGCACAAAGTTGATTTGTAGAAATTAAATTGAGATTCAGCATTGATTCATGAGAAATTGAGCGCAATTAAAAGAGAGATTGAGCTTTTGATGAAAAGCGCTAAATGGTTCAAATTATCAAATTGACTAGAAAAATGATCTCAAATTTCGATTTCGATCCCAAAAATGGAATCAGAACGGTCAAATTAGCTAAGGGTACAATTTTCATGTCCATCGGAGCAAGTTGAACAATTAGGTTTTTGGCTATATATGAGACAAAAGTGTCATTTTCAATTCATTTTAACCCTCCAAGTTTGAAAATTCAAAAAGCCTTCTCTGAAGAAAATGGTGGTCCCTACTCGTCAGCATCGATTCGAGTGCCAGAGGAGACATAATCGACCCCGACACTATGAGCCAGCGGTAAGTGTGTTGGGAGTTTTGATGTTTATGTTGTGATTGTCATTGATAGACACACACTTGCATTGAGATCTCCTTTATATGTATGAGTTAGAGCACAACCGGAATTTGTTCCAACCGGTATGTTGTATTATAGTCTTTAGACTATTGATGTTTTGCAGAATGTGTTTCCCGGTCTGAGGCGGCATGTTGACCCCAAATGGTTCGTGGATCCCAAGCGGTACGAGGGATTAAAGCGGCATAACACATTTTTACCAGTCTTCATTTTTGTCAAACCGGCAACCGGCATTTTGTATGAACCGGTAATACTCTGTGATGAGTTACCAACTGGCATTTTGTGATGAGTTACCATCCACCAATTGTTTGATGGTGCCGACTCATTAACGGTGCTTTTTGTGTCGTGTTACCAAGTATGTCTAGGTTCATTGAACCTAGGAAATTGTAATGTAATCCTTTTGGACCGACATGAAATCAGATTCCTTTATAAAGACATCATGTCTAGGGTTTTAGGTTGTTGATGTGGTTGTAGCAAAAGTTTATGTTGTTGCTAGGATTTAAGGTGGTTGAGGAGTTGGAAAGAATATGAATGTGTAGAAGACTGAAGTAATGTTGGAGTGCATTAGGAATGAGCTATCAAAGATCTAACCGAGCAGTCTATGCTATTAGCTAGATCAAACACTTGTTGATTACTCACATCTTTGACAAGTCTGTAGCCCTTAACCGGGTAGGCCCAAAAGCCTTTTGTAAATCCTCTAACAAGGTGATTCACATCTGTGGATCTAAAATCCTCTAGCAAGGTAGTCTTTAATTGGACTTATCTCCTAACAGAGATTGAGATTCCTAACAGGATTTGTTCTAGTAAAGAACATTGTAAGACCTTAACCGGTCTGGTTCCTATTCTGCAGATAGTTACTTGTGAGTTCCATCTCACTGTGGTTTTTCCCATTTGGGTTTCCATGTCAAAATCTCTTGTGTTATGGTGTTTTTGCTTTTGTGGGTGAGTGCATTATTAGCTATTTGGTTTGCATGTGTGTTAACCGGTTTGTCTGCTAAACTATTTTACTGGTTTACTATTAGTCTTACAAAGTGTTTAAGTGCAAAGATTTTTGGCATACTAATTCCCCCCCCCCCCTCTTAGTATTCATCAAAGTGGTCGATCTTAAGCCTGTTTATGTTTTCAATTTTGAATTTTTTTGTTCATTTTGCAAGTTTTTCGCATGTTTGGGGTAGGGCGTCATGGTTTATCATGCGAGACAGGATTTTGTCTCATACGAGTAACTAGCATAATTTCTTTTGTTGTTTAAACCCATTAGATTTGTCATTCGGGATGCACCCTCGTATCGTACGACAGGTCTGTTAAAAGGCCATTTTGTCATGCGAGAGACAATAGTATGTCATTTGGGGTTTTTTTGTCGTGTGAAAGCTAATCTTGGCTCGTACGAAGTTCAGCTTCTCTTTGTTTTGTCGTTTGAGAGACAGTAAGCATTTTTGAAGGTCTAAACGTGAAATTTTGATTTTGCATTTGACTTAGTTGTATTCGTGTGATGTTTTGCTTCTCTTGTAGGCTCATGTGAAATGTTTTCTAATGCTTCGTTGTTGGGTTTTTACAGGTTCGATTACCTCCTGTGCTATTTAGATGTGTTTATCCTCCTACTATGGCATTAGTTTGACATTTATCTGAGGTTGAACAGGCTCATATTGACTTGTGTAGCTTGACTCATCTATTGAGATTACCTGATATCCGTGTGAACCACGAGATGCTCATGGCATCGGTTAAGCATTTTTATTTAGAGCATAACACATTTCATCTGCCGATGGGGGAGTTGACTATCACTCCCAAGGATGTATATAGGATCCTTCGTATCCCTTTTGCTAGGGATAAGGTGGATTATGATTCAGGGCACCTTCCAGGATTACAGGCAGTGAGGCATGTCTTCAGTGATCCTGACATTTTGACTTGTTCCATGAGTTGGGACATATTGATGAGCAGGTACAACGAGGAGTTTCCTCTTGCATGTGTTCTAGCAGGGTTTATAGGCTATTTTCTGATGCCAGACAAAGGGCAGTAGGGCTTCCAGTGCGGATGGGATCGGATGTTAGAGAGATTGATAGAGACCCCTCAGAGACTTGGTTGGGGTTTGTGTTTATTGGCCCACGTGTATCAAGAGATGCATGAGACCGTGTATAGAGATGGGTGGAGCATGGCCGCTGATGTATATATTTTGCAGGTGTGGGCTTGGGAGCACCTTCCCATTTGTCAGCCTGTAGTAGATGATAGTAGAGAGCTCAGGCAGCTGATTATATATAGGTATGCCAGATATATTACACAGCCCCATCTGGGCAAGACAGATTTTTGGAGACAACAGCTAGATGACTTGATAGTCGTTGTATGGAGACCGTATAGAGGCTTGGAGCCATAGGATGCCTGGCAGCTAGTCCGCAGGGACCTTTTTGTTACATGCCCCCTGATCGGGAGGTCACAGACCATTGTGGAGCAATTTGTCATTTCTCGAGTGATGAGGCAGTATGGCCGGCCTCAGGGGATCTCACAAGAGTACACAGCTTATGCGCGGTATGCAGAAGAGGAGAGACAGGGATGGTCTCCGCGGTTGTCTTATGCTTTGGCGATGCAGGAGCTGACTGGTTTACACCGCCTGAAGTGGGATTACATGGATGATGTAGTGGGTGTGAGGGTATTGCCCCAGTATAGAGATTATTTTTAGTAGCATCTATTTCTGCGATTCACAGATCTGGGTGAGCAGGCTCCTCGTATTGAGGATGTTGAGGATGATGCCCCCACACCAATATAGGGACAAGGATAGGGCCATAGGCAGGGCCAGAGGCAGGGACAGAGAGTCGAGGCTCCGAGGCGAATAGGTGGTGATCTTGGTGCTAGCAGCAGCAGGGTGCCAGCTGAGGGTGGATCCCTAGGGCGAGTGGGTTTGAGATTGGGTGGGACTAAGGAGGAGTGAGCAGCTCCAAGACAGGTCTGGCAGCGAAGGGATGAGCAGGGTGGAGGTGGAGGTGGAGGTGGAGGTGGAAGTGAAGAGCCTGCGAGAGAGAAGGGGATAGACGTTGGATAGTCGATGAGGGCATGTCTTGCAGAGTGGCAGTCATAGTTGGTAGTGGCTCAGACTCAGCTAGCAGAGTGAGACCGACAGCTGGCCAAGGTGAAGGCTGAGCAGGATCGCCAGCTTGTCGAGGTGAGGACCGAGCATGATCGCCAGATCGTAATGCTAAGAGCAGAGATAGAGCCCCTGCGACAAGAGGTCCTCCACCAGAGTAGTAGGGTAGTTTATTATGTGGCAGCATATAGTGTCGCAGTTCCTATTGCACAGTAGGTGATACCCTACTCGTAGAATATGGCATGATCAGAGGGAGCGCGGGCACCTCGTCAGGATCCCGGTCATCAAGCTCCTCCTCCTCCATCAGGCGATGAGGGAGAGAGTGCTAGTTAGATTATTTCTTGTTGTAGCTTGGATATTTTTTTGTAGACACACCCATTTTTTGTAGCCTATATGATTCTTGCTCCGATGGGAGTTTATATATGTCATTCGACATCATTTTGTACTCTTATACTTGACATGATATATATATATATATATATATATACGAGATCCGATTTGACTTCATTGTACTTGTGTTGATTCGCTTATGAGATATATATATATATATATATATATATATATATATATATATATATATATATATATATATATATATATATATATATATATATATATATATATATATATATATATATATACGAGATCTGATTTGACTTCATTGTACTTGTGTTGATTCACTTATGAGATGTCTTTTATATGCTTTATTCTATATGTATGCATTTATTTTCAGCATGAATGTATGTAATGTAAATGGAATATGGATGTCTATTTTTCTTTCTTTTCATATGCACATAAATGAATGAGTATGAGTAATGAGTAATGAGTAATGAGTAATGAGTAATGAGTAATGCAAATTTTTTATTTTTCTGTGCAATAAGATGAATGCAAATAAGTGATAATGAATGTATGAATAACATCTCAAAACACAAGTACTCGATTGGAGAAATGATGAAAAGAGACCACTTAGCGAAGAAATGATGAAGCTCCAACTCTCATTTAGAAGATAAAGAGATCATTGTTATTATGCCGAAATCACTCTAAATTCACAAAATGCAGAATGAAATGCAAGATGAGATGCAAAATGAGATGCAACCTAAACCTAGTCACTAGACTTTGAAAGGCTTAATTTTCATCATTGAGCGTTTTACAATTATACCAGGTAGATTAAAGTTCCTTGTTGTTCATGTGCAATATTAATTATCTTGTCTGCAATGACCCTTTTTTTGTTCATATCCTTGGACAGATTATGCATGGACCCAGATTGCACAATAAAGAAATTTCTTCAAAATAGACAAAGAAATGATGGGAACCTCCCTGTAGCATTCAAATAAGCGGAGTTGAGGTATGTGAGGCGATTCCACCTTGATGTGAGGGCTCTTGTCACAGACACCCAACTAATTTAGATGTTTCCAGATCATTGGAATCATTCCTACAAGCAGAAAACAAGAAAATATTATGCCCCTAATCCTTGCTTCTCTTAGTCAAGATAGACTTCCTCAAGTTACTCAGAGGGATAATAATCAAAAACCAATATAAAAGACAACACACAGAGAAAATTTTCATGCATAGCTCAAACAGTTTAGTGATTGTTTTCCATTAAGTTGTTTTGCTTGTTAACTCAGTGAGAAAACTCTTCAGTAGTCAGGAGACAGGTAACTGACTCGGAGTGGACGACCAGGTTTCACTGACGTAAGATTGACTTGGTTGACACTGCTTAGGACATGTAATGTGCTCTTGTTGACTACCTAAGACTGGAATATTGATCGATTTCAAGCCATGAGGGTTCCAATCAACCAAGATGTCACAAAAGTGACTGAAATATGTACAAACGAAAGCAAATATGCAGGAAAGCGGGAATGCCAATGTTGCGTTGATAGATGGAGTGCTTGAGTACAAGAGGCACCTGTTTGGCAGGTTTTCACCTGCTTGGCAGAGATGCATATATTTTTTTTTTTACCAAGGTGCCTGTTTACCAGGTTTTCACCAAGGCATTTTCTCTCTTTTTCCCCCTTTTTTTTTTCTTCTTTTTCTTCAAGACTTTTTCTGATGTTTATGATTTCTTCAGGACTTTTTTTGATTTTTAGGATTTTTTTCAAGACTTTTTCTGATTTTTATGATTTGTTCAGGACTTTTTCTGATTTTTAGGATTTTTTCAGGACTTTTTTGCTATATAAGCTGCTAGAGAAGAGAATATTTAGGTGAAGAATTTCTTCAAATGGATGGTGTTGATCGGTTCACGGAGCTTTTCTCCTTCCGATGTTGAGAGTTGATAGGCACCAAAGCCAAAAGTTGCAGTAACGATATAGGGACCCAGCCAGTTGGGTTCAAACTTCCCTTTGTTGTCTCAAAACTATTGATTTTTAGGATTTTCTCTCAGGACTAGGTCACCAACCTGAAATTCTCGGTGTCGAACCTTCTTGTTATATCCTCTAGATATTCTCTTTTGATACACTCTGAGATGATCAAACACCACTTGTCGATGCTCATCTAGCAATTCGAGCTCTTGCAATCTAGATATTCTATAGTCTTCATCAGTAACAAGACCTTGCAAGGAAACTCTTAGAGATTGTATTTCTACTTCAATAGGTAATACTGCTTCGGACCCATACACCAAAGAGAAAGGTGTAGCCCCAATAGGTGTTCTGATACTTGTTCTATAAGCCCACAGTGCAGGATTGAGCTACAGATGCCAATCCTTCCTGGATTTGTTCACTGTTTTGTGCAAGATAGTCAGTAAGTTTTTGTTAGATGTCTCTGCTTGTCCATTACCTTGAGGGTAATATACTGAGGACTAGTGTTGTTTGATTTTAAACTTCACATAGAGTTCATCTAGATCTTTGTTCTTGAATTGTCCTCCATTATCAATTATAATGGATGAAGGTATACCATACCTGCAGATGATATAATTAAGAATAAAGAAAGCTACTTGTTTTCTTGTTGCCTTGATGAGCGGAACCACTTCTACCCACTTAGTGAAGTACTCAGTGGCAGTGATAATAAATTTATGTCCATTAGATGATGAAGGATATATTTGGCCAATTAGATCAAATGCCCACTGTTGAAAGGGTCAGTGTGTCACAAAGGGTAGGAGAACCCTTGTTGGAGCGTGTATAAGGTACCCATGCAACTGACACTTTTCATATGTTTTAGCAAATTTTATAGCTTCTTTCTCCATGTCTGGCCAGTAGTAGCCAGCCCTTAGTAGTTTTTGTGCTAAAGTTAGACCGTTCGAATGGGATCCACAAACACCTTCATGAACCTCAGATAATGCACGTTGGGACTCCTCAGTTTCTAGACATCTAAGCAATGTATTATCTAAACCTCATTTGAATAGGTTGTTAGCAATTTTGACATACCATGATGCATTTCGGATTAGGTTCCTTTTTTCATTTCAAGAAAGATTAGTAGCGACAACTTGGTCACGCAGGTAAGAATAAATGTGGCTATAACGAGATGAGTCATGTCCAATAATAAAATAGACCATTTGGGACTCTAGGGAATCATAGGCAGGATAATGTAACTCTTCCACCAGGAGTTCAAAGCAAAAATTAGATTCCTGTAGCTGTGGTATAGAAGCCAAAGTGGCCATTGCATCTGCTACTCTATTTGTTGTTCTGGGGATCTACTAAAATGATACAAAGGTAAAGTATTTCTTGAGATCATCCACCATTCTCTTATAAGGCATCAGTTTCTCATCTCTTCTCTGATATAGATCATTGATTTGGTTGATAATGAGTTGAGAATCTCCATAGATGTGTAATTCAACAATCTTCCACTCGATGGCCAGCTTGATCCCGTTTACCAAAGATTCATATTATGCAATGTTGTTTGTGCAAGGGAAGAGAATCTTGTAAGCTTTCGGAATTGAATATTTCTAAGGAGTAATAAAAAGTATTCCAGCACCAGAGCCATGTTGAGTGAAAGACCCATCAAAGAACATCTTCCATGATTGTTCAGTAAGGTGCATGATTGATTCATCTAGGAATTCTATATGTAGAGGTTGACTATCTTCAAGTGGAGCATCAACAAGTTGGTCTGCAATAACCTGTCCTTTGATGGCTTTATGTTCCACATATTCAATATCAAATTCAGTAAGAACCATGACTCATTTAGCCAATCTTCCTGTAAGTGTTGCTTTACTAAGAAGATATTTGAGTGGATCAATCTCAGCTACCAGCTTAATAGAGTGTGCCAACATATAGTGCCTTAATTTTTGTGATGCAAAGACCAATGCCAAGCATGCTTTCTCTATTATAGTGTAGTTCATTTCATACGACACCAATGTTCTGCTGATGTAATAGATAGCTTGTTCCCTTTTATTGTCATCATGTTATGCCAGAAGTGCCCCCGGTGAAGTATCTGTAGCTGATGTGTATAAGATTAGTGGCTTACCTTGAATCGGTGGCATTAATATGGGTGGATTAGAAAGATATTCTTTGATTTTTTGTAAATGTTGTTCACAATCTTTATCCCAGTTGTATTGAATCCCTTTCCTTAATACCTTCGTGAAGGGTTGAGCTTTGTCAGCTAGCTGAGATATAAAATGCCTTATTGACTGAAGACAGCCTTGTAAACTTCTCATCTGACTGATATTCTTGGGTGGAGGCATTTCCATTATAGCTTGGACCTTTTCAGGGTCAACCTCAATTCCTTTTTTTGAAATTATGTAACCAAGCAATTATCCTGATGTAACTCCAAATGCACACTTTTTAGGATTTAACCGGAGCTTGAATCTTTCCATTCTATCTAGTATGAGGCCTAGCTCTTGAATATGCGTAGATCTCTTCATAGTCTTTACCAGGGTGTCATCAACATAATCTTCCATGTTTTTATGCATCATATCATGGAAGATAGTGGTTACTACTCTTTGGTAACTTGCTCCTGCGTTCTTTAGACCAAATGACATAACATTCCAGCAAAAGGTTCCCCATGCACATGTGAAAGCTGTCTTTTCTTGATCTTCAGGTGCTATCTTGATCTGATTGTAACCAGAGAATCCATCCATTAATGAATACATCTCATATCCAGCATTCATATCTACTATCATGTCAATGTTGGGCAATGGAAAATCATCTTTCGAACATGCTTTGTTGAGATCCCTAAAGTCTATGGAAACTCTATTGGATTTGTCTGCTTTTGATACAAGTACTATATTTGATATCCATTCTGCGTAGTCTATAGCTCTAATAAATCCATCTTTTAGCAATTTTTCTAGTTCAGCTTTCACTAGCAGTGCCACATGAGGATGCATCTTACAGAGTTTTTGCTTAACTGGTTTAACTCCTGGTGTAATAGAGAGATGATGCATGATGAGATCAGGATCTAGTCCTGGCATATCTGAGTATGTCCATGCAAAGTTGATCTTCTTTTCTAAAAAAAGGTTGTTGAAATCTTTTTAACTCTTTTGTTGATAGTGATTGAGCTAAATGAATGATGTGTGGTGTCTCTTGACTCCCAATGTTCATTGGCTGAGTTGGCTCAATCAATATGGAAGATCTCTCTTGGAAGTGACTTGGCAGTATATCAAGTATCTCACCTTCAAGCACCTCAGAGAGGTTTTCACCTTTAGGTACGTCCTTTATTTTCTCTTTTTTAGATTATGACACCGCCACAATGTGGTTTTTGCCATCAGATCTTTTATTTTTATTTTTCTTGTTTTTTTGACTAAAATACTTTATATCCACTTCAATTATGTTTTCATTATGTTTGTTGGTAGAAGAGTACATGGGTTCAACTACATTGAGATAATAGGCTAATGTATAGTCATTGGAAAAAGTAGGTACATTCAAGGGTTGGTTATAAAGAGTACAATCAATCAGTTTTGGATGCATTAAGGATAAGGTTGGAACATGCTCAAGGGAGTTCACGGTACTATCATCATGGCTTTGGACCGACCAGTTGAGTTCCAGAAGACTACCTTGTGTATGTGTCTTGAGACCAGGAAGAGTTACGACATGATTATCAAAATTCATGTTAGTATTTATTGGACCTAACCTAACTGACCTACTTCTAGCGTCGTCACCTACTTCAGACTAGACTACATACCGTGATGTGACAATAGATAGTATCTCATCATTCATGACAGAGTAGTCATAATGCGTTGTTAAATAGTTGTTGTTATAAATAGAGCTCATGTCTGAGTCATCAGAGTCATAGGATGAAGTTGCTAACTCATCTTCAAGTGGCTTAGTAAAGGTATATATAGTATCAACACCCACATCTTTGATGTTGCAAGTTCCTTCGTGCTTTGGTTCATAGATTGCTTTTATTTGACACACTTGTGGACATGACTTTGATGGTTTTGTTAATCCTTGTCATCTCTTCCATTCAGCTTCCTCTGGACTGATGACTAGTTCTGTTTCTGTAGCTTCTAATTCTTCTTTTGTAGTTTTGTACCTAATTTGTCCTACCTTATTAGAGGTAGAGTTAGTAGGTGAAGAAATTGCTTGTGTCCTTTCTTCCTCCATCTGTCGTTCATAGTCTTCTTATCTTTTTAGTCCGATTTCTTCCATTTCTTTTTGCATTTTTAGGCCTATCAGCTCTTGTGCATCATCTGTGATAACTCTAGATTCTTCAGGGGTTTCTGTAGTAGATGTATCTGAGATATGGTCAGGACCCCATTCATACTCATTTGAATCAGTTTCTGAATCATCTACTTGTTGTCTGCCAGTATATGTGACTGAAATGTTCAGCGGTGCAAACAATTCTCTGATTCTGTATACTTCATCTCTCATATCCTCTGGGACTTCTACTTCTTGTGGTATTATAGCTGATATAATTGGAACTTGATTACCATCTATTTCCTCTCTCTGGGTGGGCAATTCTTGTTGTTCACAGTCACATTCCTCCTGAGTTTGTTGAGTATTAATTTCTTGTGTTTTTAAAGGTAGTACCTTCTTTTTCCACTTACGTTGATGGTGGGGCGTGTGCTTCTAATTTGATGACTTTCTTGGATCATATCCCAGTCCAGCTTTATCATTGGCAAACTTAGTTTGTAACTGAATAGGTTCAACAATACCTTTTTGATGTTTGCCAAGAGGACCAGTACCTGAATATCCCATGCGTTGAAGCATCTTATAGCCTGGACCATATTATGTCGGAGAAATCTCACAATGTCGTATTTCTTTCTTTGCACTGTCTTCTTTGAAAAGTGACTTGAGAACATCATCCTCTTCTATTTCACTTGCAAGAGAAGTAGAGGACTGTATAAAGAAACCATCGTAAATGACTTTTGCAGTTGAAGTTTGTGTCTTCATAGCCTCTGATGGTTTTCCATACTATCTTGGTGATGGAGGAAGAGACATTAGTGAGAGTATAGGCTCTATTTTGTAGCCATCTATGCTAGTGTTTGTGATTTTCACTTTCTTTTGTAAATCGTTCAACAAAGATTTTGAACTTTCAGTTGTGGAGGCCGCTCTATTATGAGGAACAAAATCATCAGCACTCTGTGTTAATGCATTGCAGGTATAACTTGTATCGGCAGGAATACTAACTTCAACTCCATTATAAGGAAACTTCAGGTATTG